>NW_005871447.1:630804-867895 GCF_000147115.1 Myotis lucifugus | reverse complement strand
TAGTCGCACTGCTTGCGCCTCCTTCTCTCCCTCGGGACGCGGCTCCGACTGCAATCTGAGCGGTCCCGACGCTTCTCTGGGGGGCGGGTCGGTGGGCGCGGCGGCGGAGCAAAGGGACCTGGAGAGTCCGTTCCTCCCACGCCCCCTGGACTCCAGGGAATTTTCCGGAAAGCAGAGCCAGCCCCGCCCCGGCGCCACGCACCTCGCCACGCTCCGGTCTCCTCGGTGGTCCAGCCCTCACTGCTCGGAGTAGAGGAGCCAGTGAAAAGCAGATGTTTGTGGGGAGGAGGGTTTTTGTTTTTGTTTAAATTCCACATCCATTCTGGGTTGGCCATAATCTCCGCTTGACTGTTAACTCGCAAACCTAATTGTTGGAGCTGTGGCACCCCGACTTCTTGCGAGAGCTACAATGAAGGTTCCTGGGCGCGCGGCAGTTTGGAAAGCACTGTCAGGTCGTACCTCCCGGAGTGGAGGCCACAAAACGAATGTCCTCTGGGGTTCCTACACTAGAAAATTCTACAGCAGCGGTTCTCACCCCTGATCGCACAGGGCAGAGTTGGCATGATCTGGGAGCTTTCACAATACAGTGGGGCCTTGACTTACGAGTTTAACTCGTTCCGAGACGGAGCTAGTTAAGGAGCTCCTTAACTCAAATTACTGTCAACTCAATGCAAAAAATCGGCCGAGAGACAGCTGGTATCTCAAAAAACTCGTTAGTCGGGACACTCGTAAGTCAAGGCCCCACTGTATTCAGGTGCTAAGGTCCCGCCGCTGGAGTTGTGAGTCCAAATATTGCTATTTGTGTTTGTTTTAGAGCTTCCCAGGTACTTCTAACAGATGGCCAGACCGAGAAACGTTCTCCCAGAATTATCACTTTGGGAACCTCCCTAGCTCTGCTGTCTGGGAAAGGAACCCTTCCTCTCACCCCTCCCCAATCCCAACAACAAGAACAAGGAAATGCACAAACTCCCAAGGGAATGCTTACAGCCCCAATGACTCAGCTTGAAGAAGGTGACCGGGGTAGACTTACACCTCCTGACCCTGGGTCTCCTTCACTGCCAGAAAACACCTTTAGGAGCCAAAATCTCCTAACTGAATTATGAGCGGACAATCATGACCCCTTTAGAGTCACGTTTTACCGTATTCCAAAGTGAATTGCTCACTGTTAGACTGCCACCTGCTCAAACCAAATGTTCAAAAGCCGAGGGTGTGTGGGACACCAGCTTTGGCGTTGCCAAGGACTGGACGTGTATCACTTTGATCTTCTCCTGACCTTAGGCGTCCATATCCAGGTTTGGGGACAGATCAGTAAACTTCCTTGATGGCTCCTTTTGGCTCTCTTAGATTGGTAGCCCACAACTTCACCTCATTGGCCTCTAAGTAGGTCTCCATTTATCTGCAACTAATTCGTCAGCAGTGACTCAGCCAGTGATTATTTTTATGGAACACGTCCGTATGTCTGAGTCCTAGGGCAGCTGGCTGAATTAACTACATCTTCACTGAGGGGGAATCAGTCCTTTTCAAGTTTCATGAGAACCTTTATGACAGAATTTGGAATTTTTAAGATGCAGTTATATCTAAACATATATCATATACAGGTTATTATGACCACCTGACGTTTGTAGGCAAATTAGCTATAATTTCGCGCTGAAGTTGCTAGAGGGCCAGACCATTATAAATAGGGAAGCAGGTTGTTTACCACGACAGTAGAAGTGATTTTTTTTCTGAGTATATGGATAAACAACGCGATTTAACAGCCTTTGAATGTCAGATATATATATACTGTATATGTAACATATAAATACAATATATATTGCATACACAAATATTGGATTTACATTCCTTACAACGTTTTCTATTTCCTCAAGGCTTCTTACCCACAGTATTTAGCCTAATCAGTTGCTGGCCCTAAAGACTCAACTGGACACATTTTGATTAAATGATGTACCAGGGGCTGTGCTGGTTGGTGGCAGTGGGCAGCCATGATTTATTTGTCTGTTCACTATCCTTTCCCTCACTTGCTAATGGCACCTGCTTTGCAAACAGGAACCTCCCCCCTACTCTCCAAGGGATGCAGCCTTGATAGGACTGTCAATTAAAGGGGTGTCCTCTCCAGCTCAAGGAGTGGGGGGTGAGGGGGAATAAGGCACTTTGTATTAGTTTTCCATTTGCTGCCCCAACAGTTTATCACAAACCTAATCAGTCAAAAACGGCACCATTTTAAAGGTCAGAAATCTCACTGGGCTGCATTCCTTTCTGGAATCTCAAGGGATGACCCATTTCCTTGTCTTTTAGGACCTCTAGAGGCTGCCTGCATTTCTCAGCTCTGACGCCCTCCCCAATCGGCAGCATCTTTCTCAGCCTGCTTCTACAGTCACATCGCTCACATCCAGCTGGGCAGGCTTCTCCACTTCTAAGGACCCTGTGTTATATTGGTCCCACCCAATTAATTCAAGATAATTTCCCCACCTCAAGGTCCTTAATTTCCTCACAACGGTAAAGGCCCTTTTGCCATGGAAGGTAGCATTCGAAGGTTCCAGGGATTAAGGCGTGAATGTGTTGGAGGGCCATGTTTCAGCCTCCCACAGACCCCCAACTTGGGCTGGTCCTTTACTCTGTTTCTGGAATGAACAAAGGGATGACCAAGAACTGAAAGTATTGATATGCACCTACCTCCATAATGGCTCCCTAGACCTGCAGGGCTGGCTCCTGCTTGACGCTTCAATTTGTCCTTCAATCCTTAGAAGTTCCCCATAGCCTAGAACTTGCTAGGATTAAATGTAAGACATCATAGGACAGCATCAGTGCGGTATCAGAACACACGGTTTCCGACAACAGACACAACCTCTCTCATCTTAAGTAAGGAAAAGGGAAATTGAGTAGACAGATGTCAGTGTCTCACAGAATCAATGGTGAGAATTAGTGTCATTATATTGATTGATTTCCAATCCATTTGGAAAACCTAGGCAGCAGAAAACACTGCAAAAGTGATCCAGCAGGAAGAGTGGGTGTAGTTTATCTGCCACACTCTGCAGCAGCTTTAAGAAACAGGGCCTTCAACCCATCCTTTGTGACCCTGGCTCAAGATACAAATTGCCAGGAAGGAGCTTCTAACTGGAGGAATTTGATTCCTCCCTGGTACTAGCAGGGACAACCCCTCCGGTTCCTCTAGTGGGATGTGGCCACTAATTTTCATCAAAGCAGGCAGCATAGGACTTTCCCCCAAGGAGGCAGGATGCTGGCAGGCAAAAAACTAGCAAATGTCCCCCCACAAATATCCTAAGAGAAATTCAAAGAGCTATGGGGGAGACAGAAGTCATATCTGTTTAGGAAAATCAGGAAAGACTATATGGAAAGTGGGTATAGAACAGGGCTGTCATATAGAAATAGAATTCAAGCCATTTATGTAATTAAAAATGTTCTAGGAGCCACATTAAAAATAGTAAAAGGAAATAGGTGAAAATCAGTTTAATGTATTTTATTTAACTCACTATATCCAGTGTATTATCATTTCAACATGTAATTAATATAATAAAATGTCAGTGAAATATTTTACATGAAATAAAGTGTTTAATGGAAAAATTTACAGTTTCAGGTATTTTAATTTAAATTAAATACATGTCTTTAACCAATTTCCATGCTTACATGTATTTTCATATTGTTGGGAAGGTATCTTCAGAGTATGTACATTCTAAGAGATTTGAGACTTTCATACTTATTGCCAAGTTGCCCTCCAGAAAGCTATCCTAAGTAATAATTCCCCTTCTAGTGCTCTAGACCATATCATCCTTTTTAAAAATAAAAATGAACGTATTGACTTTAATGCAGTGGTTCTCAACCTTCCTAATGCCGCGACCCTTTAATACAGTTCCTCATGTTGTGGTGACCCCCAATTTCATTATTACAAATTGAACATAATTAAAGCATAGTGATTAATCACAAAAACAATATGTAATTATATATGTGTTTTCCGATGGTCTTAGGTGACCCCTGTGAAAGGGTCATTTGACCCCCAAAGGTGTCGTGACCTACAGGTTGAGAACCGCTGCTTTAATGGAATAGTCGCTTGGTAGTGGTATCCTCTTAGTTACAGTGAGGGGGGAAAAATAAGTGAATAAAATGTTGTGTCCATCTCCTAGTGTATTTGTTTGAATAAGCAGCAAAGCTGTCTGAATACAGCCCGCTGGTGTGGCTCAGTGGTTGAGTGTTGACCCATGGCGGTCATGGCTCCATTCCAGGTCAGGGCACATGCCCCAGTTGTGGACTCAATCCCCAGTAGGGGGCGTGCAGGAGGCAGCCAATCAATGATTCTCATTATTGATGTTTCTATCTCTCCCTCTCCCTTCCTCTCTCTGAAATAAATAAAAACGTCGTTTTAAAAATCTGTCTTAATATAGTATCTCAAGTGAGATAAGTTGAGATAAGGCTTTATAAATGGTAAAACTCTAAACAAATAATCATCACCCTTACTACTGCTTAGAGCCCACAAATGCATGCTGTCAGACAGGGATCAATAAGAGCCTGCTCATTAAGGATGGGGGTGGGGCGGATCTAAATAAGTTACCACATCATAAGTATAAAGCCCAATATATAAGGTTGTTCTGTATTTTTAAAGCCTCCAGACCTAGTTCAGCACAAAAGGTTTGTGTTATCTTCCTTTTTTCCTTTCTGCCTTTGATCCACGTGTATTCCAAATGCTTTAATTAGTGTCACCAAAAGGTCTGGTTTATCACCACCCTATGCCTCCGGTGACATGATAAATAATTCCCTTTCTCAAGACCACAATGTCTATTTCTATTTTCAGACATGACAGTAATTAGATCATTTGTCTTGATTTTGGACCTGGTAAGAGACCCCAGCAGTTGCTTTTTAATTGTCCCATTTCCCCTTACTCGTCATTTCTTAATAGGAAGCCACACAAATTCAAAACTAGTATGCTTCTTATCATCATGCAATTGTATCATTCAAGCGTTAATTTTCTCATAGTAATTTTGCAGATTACTATATTTTTATTATCTCATAATCCTGATTATGTTACATACTCTTTTAATGAAACTGTGTATCCATGTGTATCTGCAACCCCTAATCTTATTTTTTAAATCTGATTTAGGATGATTTTATTACCATTCTGGAAACAGATACAAATTAGAGGAAAACTAGAAGCAAAATTGGCACAACAGATTCTCAGTTTCATGATGCATTAAATTTGGAGGCAATTTATCATAAGTGGGAAAAGTTCAAGAGCCCTTAAAGAGATATAATTTTATCTGAAGGTTTAGGACAAAGTTTTCATCTGTTAAGTAGAATTGAGTTCATGGGACCCATTTTCAATAGTGAAACACATGGATTATTCAGGGATTGATTTAAAAATTTTTACTTTCCAAAATAATTCGACACATGAGTCATTGTATCTGCCACGATGAGGTTAGGGCCACATTTGGAACTCTCTGTGGGCACTTCAAGAGCTGCAAAAATTTTATCTTCTCTGGAAATTTTCTGGGAAAATGATTGTGAGGAGAGAAAATGTGTTGTGTAGTGAAGAGGAAAGGTATAGTTCCATAGAGATACTCTCATTCATTCAGTAAATATGTAGGATTATTTTATTCATTCATTATTCGTTCCACAAAAAAAAATCATTGAGTATTTATTGTGTCAAGAAGTATTCTACATAATAAACAAACAAAACAGACTCATAGAGAGTGGGCTGGTGGTTGCCAAAGGGAGGGACATTGGGGGACTGGGTGATAAAGGTAAAGGAATTAAGAAGTACTGACTGATAGTTACAAAATAGTCACGAGATGTAAAGTACAGCATAGGGAATATACTCAGTAATCTGCAATAACTGTGTGTAGTGCCAGGTGGGTACTGGAAATATCAGGAGAACATTTTGTAAAGTATATGATTATCTAACCACTATACTGTACACCTGAAACCATACAAAATAATATTAAAAGTCAACTGTAATTGAAAAATAAAAATTATGCCCTAGCCGGTTTGGCTTAGTGGATAAAGCATTGGCCTGCAGACTGAAGGGTCCCAGGTTTGATTCCGGTCGGGGGCACGTGCCGGGTTGCGGGCTCGGTCCCCACTGGGGGGGCGTGCAGGAGGCAGCCAGTCAATGATTCTCATCATTGATGTTTCTATCTCTCTCTCCCTCTCCCTTTCTCTCTGAAATCAATAAAAAATATATATTTAAAAAAGAAAATGAAAAACCAACACAATTTTTTAAAAAGATGTATTCTAGGCACTGGAGATAGAATGACAAACAGAATGACAAGATTCCTAGTGGGGTTGAGAAGGTAAGTGAAAAAGGTGATGGTAGTGGACAATTATGTCTTCTGGATGAATAAAACTTTTGTGATTAATAAGCAATCCTCTATTTCTAATGATGCTTCTTTTTTTTTAAGTTGGCTTTGTCTGAGAATAGTATAGATATAACAACTTTCTTTCAGTTACTGTTTAGAAGATACATCTTTTTCCATCTTTGCAACCTTCAACGTTTTTATGTTTCTTGTAAGCAGCATGCCATTGAAATTATTTTTATACGGATTGACACTCTTTGGCTTTTAAAAGAAGTATTTATTCCATTCAAATTTAAATTAATTGTTGATATATCAATATCTAATATCTTACTATTTACTGTTTTTCCCACCTGAACTATATTACTTTTTCTTTACTTTCTTGTCTACTTTTGGATTGATTAAATATTTTTATTCCTTTTCCCTCCTCTATTTGCTTGTTAATTATACATTGCCTTCCTGTTCTTTTAGTGCATACCCTACATACTACAGCAAACATCCTCAACTTATTATAAACCAATGTCTATTAGTTCACTCTATCTTAGGACCCTCTCATTCCATTTACCTCCATCCAACTTATGTGCTATTGCTTTCATGTACTTTAATTCTATAGAGAGAGACCCATCCCCTAACATTTACAGAACTCAGAGGAGTACAAATGGAGGCCCACACATGGTATATCTAAATAGTTAAAAGTATAAATCAAACCAACAGATCATTGAATAAAATGTGTGCTGTTCACCAATAATTCTTCATGACAATTTAAATTTAAGTTAAAATTTAGAACTCCTCTGCAAATGACCAAAATGTTTGTCAATAGCAGAATAGATACATAAGTCAGGCTATTTTTATATAATTGAATACTAAACAGCAATAAGGATAAATAACTATTGCTACATATATAACATCAATGCATCTCACAAACATAATGCTGACTGAAGCCAGATCAAAAGAATCCATGCGGTATGTGTTCATTTGTATAAAAGAGTGCAAAAATAGACTAAACCAACCTGTGGTCAGTACTGGTTACAGGAGGGTAAAAATTTAGGAAAGTGCAAGAGAGGGGCTTGCTGGCAGTGTTCTATTTCATGACCTGGGTGTGGTTCCATGGGTATGTTCAGTTTGTTATAATTCATCAAGCTTATGATTTTCTGTATGATATTATACTTAAAAAACAAGTTCACTAAAAACAAAACAAACACCAATGAATCCACAATGCTACTTTTAAAAGATAAAAAGAGAAAGACTTCTTTGTCCATCCTTTTTTTAAAAAAATATATTTTATTGATTTTTTACAGAGAGGAAGGGAGAGAGATAGAGAGTTAGAAACATCGATAAGAGAGAAACATTGATCAGCTGCCTCCTGCACATCTCCCACTGGGGATGTGCCCGCAACCCAAGTACATGCCCTTGACCGGAATCGAACCTGGGACCTTTCAGTCCGCAGGCCGATGCTCTATCCACTGAGCCAAACTGGTTTCGGCTCTTTGTCCATCCTTGAAAGAGACTAGAACATCAACTCCTTAATCTGAAAAATGGCAACTAAAGAGGGAATCCTAAGCAATAAAATTAGAAAATCATAGTGAGTAAACCCTAATGAAAATAACTGATCCAGGCAAAGATGATTGTTCTAGTTACCTATCGCTTTAAAACAGATTACCCCAAAGTGTAGCAGCTTAAAATAGCAAATATTTATTATCTCACAGTTTCTGTGGATGAGGAAGCTGGGTTTGGCCTAACTGGTGCTCTTGGTTCAAGGTCTCCCACAAGGTTGCAGTCAAGGAGTCAGCAGTCATCTCAAGGCTTATAGGAGGAGGGTCGGCTCCCACGTTCATTCATGTGGTTGTTAGCAGATCTCAGCTTGTTGCTGGCTATTTGCCAGAGCCATCAGTTACCTGACACATGGACATCTCCAAAAGGCATCTCTGAAGATGGCAGGTGGCTTCCTTAGGAGCTAGCAAGTGAGTGAGAGTAAAAGAAGGAATCCAAGATAGAATGCACATTTTTTTTGGTAGCTTAATCTTGAAGTAACATCCTATCACCTATGATGCATTCTTTTCATGGGAGTAAGTCGTAAGTCTAGCCTACTCTCAGGGGAGACATGGGTGTATCCACTAGGAGGTGGGGATCACTGGGAGCCTCGCACAGGGTGCCACCATTTTCATCTGTGGGTGAAAGCCATTAGATGAAAGGTTGGTGGGGAACTTTATAAAAAGGCACCAGGCTGTCACCACCTGAATGCACTCCTCAATCTTACCATCACTAAACTAGGGACAACCAGATATTATTTGCCTTCTATGGTGAGGCAACCTGAAGCACACAGCATCACCTAGTGAATTTATACTTTGCAAAAAGAGGTGAGCCTGAATATAACCAAACCATAGCAAACATCCAATTCACAAGAAATATGGATGATAGAAGAATAAGTTAAATGACCCCCTGAGGTACAAATCTAGATTGTGGAAACTTCTACAGGACAATGGACCTATTTCTTCAGTAAGTCAATTGCATGAAAAAAGGTGAGGAATTGCTCTAGATTAAAAAATCTTTGAGACACCAAATGCAGTCCTAATCTTGCATGGATCCTGATTGAAACAGACCAACTGGAAAAAGATAGTTTGAGACAACAAGGGGACTTCAAATATGAATAAATAGATGGTAGTAAGGAATTATCATTTTTCTTGGTATAATAATGGCAGTGTGGCTATGAAAGAAGATGCCGATACTTTTCTGAGATGCACACCAAAGTATGTAAGGGTAATATCTTAGACCCGAAGCCTAAGATTTGCTTTAAGATAGTTCAGCATCAACAGCAAACACAACAATAGGAATAGATGAAATGAGTGTGGTAAAATCTTAAGTGTTGAATATAGTTCAAACAGTTTCATAATAAAATAGGAAGAACAATGTCAGGACTAGATGATTTTATAACTGAGTTCTGGCTAGACTTTAAAGATCTAGCTTTAAAATATTTCTAATGTTATTTAAAAGGCTATGGCCTCAAATAAAAAGATGAAAACTCCCCAATTCATTTTATTTAATTAATTTTTTAATCCTCACCCGAGAATATTTTTCCATTGATTTTTAGGGAGAGTAGAAGAGAGAGGGAGAGACAGAGAGAAACATCAATGTGAGAGAAACACATCAATTGGTTGCCTCCTGTATGAGCCCCAACCAGGGCCTGGGCCAGGTACGTGCCCTTGGCCAGAATCAAACCTGGGACCCTTTGGTCTGCAGGCCGACATTCTATCCACTGAGTCAAACCGGCAAGGGCCCCAATTCATTTTATGAAGGTAGCACAACTTGTAAACCTTTTTTGGTGAAGTATAACATGCATGATAAAACTTTACAGTTGTTAAATGTATGGCTTGAGGAATTTTTGCACACTGAACATACTTGAGTAGATAGATTTTAAGAACCCAGACTATTGTGAGAACCCAGAAACCTCCCTCAGACCAATTGCTAAACAGTATCTTCTGCTGAGGACATCCACTATGCTGAAGCCAAAATCTGATGTTTAAAAGTGGTGCAAAAAAATGAACATCACAGAATAATTTCTTATATAGAGGTGAATTTTTAAAATATCTCTCTATATAAAAGGCTAATATGCAAAGTGTCCACTTGGAAATTCGACCAGGAGACTGGGAGTTCGATCGCTCGCTATGACATCCACTGACCACCAGGGGGTGGCACAGAACAAAGGAAGACCCCGGCCGGCAGCCAGGAGGCCCTGATCAGCCCTGATTGCTGGCCAGGGGCCCTACCCATGCATGAATTTTGTGCACTGGGCCTCTAGTTAGGAAATAGAATTTAGAAATATATTTTAATATCGACACAATCACAATCACATAGCATGAAGAATTTAATTGCTCACCCCTGTTACTTGCACGCCCTCTGGGTTCTTGCTAATGTATGTATTTGCTAGTAGTTTTTTCAGTAAGGGGTAGTAAACAGTTTTTGCTCTTCTATGTTTTAACAAGTATTTGCTTTACTCTTACTTTTTTAAAAGAGAGTTGGCTGGTTAGTGAATTCCAGATCGCCAATTACTTCCGTCAGCATATTGAGTATATAAAACCTTCACCTTCTGACTTCTGTTGTTAGTGAGAGTTTCACCATCATTTTGTCATTTGTTTGTCATCCATCTTCTCTCTTTTGTAGATTATATTTTCTTCTTTTTTTTTTTTTGCTAAACGCTCTTCGGTTCTGCTACTGCGTTTCTAAGTGTAGATTTATTTTCTCGCTCATCACTCAGTGAGATTTTTCAATGCAAGTTTTCATGTGTTTCTTCATTTCTAGAAAACGATCAGTCATTTTTTTTTCAAGTGTCATCTTTTCTCCATTCTCCTTATTTCCTTCTGCAATTTCCCTTGGATATATTTCTGAACTTCTCATTCTACTTAGACTCCATTACCCTCAACTTCTTTTATAACTTCCTCCTTTATCTTACTGTGCTGTGATCTGGAAACTTCTTTCTCAGTGCTTCCTGCCAACCCTAGAAGGTCAGCTTGGATCTTTTACTCCATATTTGTGGTTTAATTTTAGACCTTATGTGCATATCATATAGAATCCGGTCCCATGTTCCATGGTGCATCTGCTTCTTAAATTTTTGTGTGTAAATTCAAAATTTTTAAAAGCAAAATCTGCATCCAAAATATTTTCAATAAACTACATATTTCACTTAAGGGGAGTTAAACTTGGTGGAAAATTAATTTGAGGAAAAACAACCAAAGACCTACGAACTAGTGGGGGGAAAATAACACCAGGCATCTCCTTGCTCTTTACAAACCTCTTCTCACTGTTGTGCTGTATTTTTGCAAATACATCTGAAGTTTTGCGTGTCCACTTTGTGATCCCTTTGTAATATTTCCACTCCAGATCCCTTAGATCCATGAATTGTTTTTCTGAAAAGAACCAGATGTTCAAAGAATCACATGGTGTCATTTAACCTTCAGCGATTCAGAGGTGTTTCATGACAGAATAAACCTTTGATTAATTTGAGTCTCCTCCCTTCTTGTAGAAAGCCTTTTCTGAATCCTTATAAACTAAAGGGGAACCTATGGTGTCCACCTCATGTATTGGGTGGGTCTGGCTAGCAGGGCTGGAGCGGAACCTGCAGGGCCACAACAGGTAGAGAAAGTGTCTCATTTGGTGCTTGGAAATGAAGAATGTGCAAGTGGAGAGACCTGCAGAGCACTGAGGTCAACAGGGGGCAGGATCCTAACAAGTGGTGAAAACAAGGAGGAAGATTTAGCAGAAATATATACACTGCTGGTGTCACTTCTTCCAAGATGCTGGTATAAGCCCTGAGTACAGTGCCTTAGCTAGAATTTGGCTCTTTTCCCTTCTCTTTCAGGACCTACCAGTGTGGACAGTGATTAGTAGTTGCAATTTTTTCAAGAACCCAATGAACCACAACCAAGATATACTGCATATTCCCCTACTCAGCAGCCATTTCTCTTTCCCTTCCCTTCAATTTTTTTCATGACTAATAAATTGTAAACTTGAAAGAAAAAAAAAAAGCAAGGCCCAAGGAAGGGGCTTGAATGTAAAACCAGAGGCCAAAGAGCCAAGATGAGTTTGAGGAGTTTAAAGAGAATAATTGGTACAACAAACAAGCAGGTCTATTTCTCATGTGTAATTTTACCATCCTCCCTGTTTGGTGATATTTGAGAAGGTTACCTATGGCCCAGGTACCACCCCTGCCTTTACCTGGTGGGAAGTCTATATCTATCTATATCTATATCTATATCTATATCTATATCTATATCTATATCTATATCTATATCTATATCTATATCCATATACATATCTATCTAATCTATCTATATCTATCTAATCTATCTATATCTATCTAATCTCTATCTCTATCTATCTATGTATCTATCTATCTATCTATCTATCTATCTATGTACTAGAGGCCTGGTGCACAGATTCGTGCACTGGGGGTTCCCAAGGCCCAGCCTGCGCCCTCACAGTCCAGGACCCCTTGGGAGATGTCCACCTGCTGGCTTAGGCCCGATCCTGGGAATCAGGCCTAAGCTTGGCAACCAGATATCCCTCTTGCAGTCCCAGACCCCTCGCTCCTTACCGCCTGCCTGGGTGCAGGTCCTGTGAGCCCAGCTTCTGGCTGAGCGGTGCTCACCCTGTGGGAGCACACTGACCACCAGGGGGAAGCTCCTGTGTTGAGCATCTGCCCCCTGGTGGTCAGTGCACATCATAGGGGCTGGTCATTATGCCGTTTGGTCAATTTGCATATTAGGGTTTTATTATATAGGATCCTGTTCATGCCTGCAGTGGGAGACTGGAGCCAGGGACTGTTCCTTGAGCCATGGTGTTCAACAGTCTAGTCCCCAGGGTCAGTTGCCAAATTTCAGGGAGTTTGACAAATCTTGGCAGGGTTGGCATAGAAAGAATTGATGATAGAAGAAAGCACAGGAAAGGAATATTTGGCAAAAGAAGGCCATAGAATTGATTATTTTGATTACTAAAGAGCTTTATGTTGTGATCTGTGGTAGACACTATAGGTTAGGTCACTCCAGACCCATTACGATCTTCTTCTGCCTTCCTCTACTATAGGGGATGGAAAGATCAGAATTCTATTCACCAGCCTTCCTTGCAGTAAGGGTTGCTATTGGCACAGGTCTGGACAATGTAATGCAAGGAGAAGTCACCTTTGGATGTATGTTCTAAGAAGCTTTGCTTCCTACTCAAAGAGGATCAAACTAGCCAAGGTGGGCCTTTGTCCCATCTCCCTCTTCCAGCCTGGGATGTGGTCATAGTTCCTGGAAGGGAAGGAAGCTTATCTTGGCCATGAAGACAAAAGCCATACAGAAAAAGATGGTGGAGCCTGAAGTCTCAATGACATCAAAACACTATTCCCACCCTTGTTTGCCCACCTCCAGGCTTTTAATTACATAGGAAAAATAACCCCTATTTTTGGTCACATGCCTAACCTATAGGGTTTAGCCTGAGCAAGAGTTGCTCATAAGCTAGGAGAAGAAAAATGGCAGCACCACTCCCTTTTCCTCCTCTAGTGCTTGGTGCTAGTAAAGATATGTTCAATACTATCCTTTGGTATACCAGGAGTCTTAAAATTTTCCTGGACTGAGTAGACTTCAGGCACTAGCTGGCTGATGAAATGATAGTAATATTGGGCAATGTAGGACAGTAAAAGGTGAAATGTTTCAATATCAATTAAACCTAAGGAATTACTGGATATTTCTCATATGGATGCCTATCTGGCTTCATGCATATTCCTTGAATAGACAGGACATGCTTCAGAAATTTTATAGCTAGGATCTCAAAAAAATGAGGTCATGGAGGCAGAGAAGAGACTGAGTCAGTGTAGAAGGGCACATGAGAGACCTCCAGGGTTAGATAGACCGCAGGCAATCCATGCATTAGGGAGGAAGGACAATTCAGCCCCTGTGGGTGGCAAAGCCATAAATGTTCAAGACCCATCATCAAACATCCAAAGCCTTCAGCACTTCTTCAGTAGGCTTTTTGCCAGTTATTATTGATCCTAGCACTTTCCTGGCTTTTTCCTCTCTGGTCCCAAAACTTTAGCTGTGCAGTTTTGTGGATTATGTAGGCCATTCCACAATCGCCTTAATTTCTACTTCTGCCTGAAATCCAATACACTTGTATGATTCTATCAAAGGAATTTGAAACCTGTGTCAAGGTATCAATGTGGGGAATGAGAGCAAAGATTCTTCCAGTATCTTGGGCCAAATACTGTATTGGTCAGAGTGATTGGTCTATTCCTTTAACTTTGTTCCCATCTTTCCTACTACTTTTAATATAAAAATTGTGATGTCATAATATTTGCTGTGCAAATGGTTTTATCTTGGGTCAAGAACCTATTTTAGAAAAGTTTGAATATTTTATATCATTAGTTTAATCTATTTTTTATAGCTACACAGAATGACAAAATATGACTTTCCTCAAATTACATAGGAAAAATGGAGACCTTAGGAATATTCTCTTCTCTTTATAACTTACCAACATATGTTTTATGACATATTATTGACTTTCCCTGTATGGTCTTTGGACTTTTATGGGTATTTACTTATTAAAGTATCAGAACTGGAGAGTTTCCTTCTCTTTGTAGAGATGTAGCAATAGGAAAGTATAAAGGTTCATGAAAAAAATCTTTAAAAAAACAACCCTCAATTGAAGGAAAATCAAGATATTTAAGAACGATAAGTCATTATTCAGTAAATACTTGACTAACTTCATGAAACAATAAACAAATAGTTATGGGTGCTTTAGAGGTCAAGTTGAACTGGCTCATTTTAGAAAAGTAAGTTTAAATACACCACTTTTGGGAACGAGTCTGGGACTTGACCCTGGGATGTTTGCTAGAGCTCTGCATTTCCCATTGCTTTGACATGTAGCAGAGCACCAGAACGCTAATATTCCCATCGATCAATATTTGACACTTGCAACTCTAGAAATCTAGGTAAATTTTCTAGTAAGATTTCCACTCTTTTTCTCCCACCATGTTTAGAGTACCTGGTTCAATTATTGAGTATTCAGTAATTCTATCTTCAAATAAAATCTTGTCTGCCTTCATCTTGGGAATGCTTATCTTGGATAAATTCCTGGCACTTGAAAACTTCTTCTGTGTGCCTGAAAGGTTGGTTTCACTGAGGATAATCTCATAGGGAAAAGTGTGCAAGGGAGGAGGGATCCCATAGTAGGCAAGTCTCTCCTGGGATTTCCCCAGCTGGTCTACTTGAGAGGGCGAGCCGGTCAGTAAGCTGCGATGTAGGAGTTCAGTCATTGATGGTGGCTTCTCCTTATCTTTTCTAGTCACCTTGATCTTGAAAACAGGTTGGGAATCTTCTCCCAAATCAGTTCTGCTAGTGGGTGCCATGGCATTCAGGGTTTGACTAAGTGTTCTCCGTGCTTCAGTTGGTGAAATACCAAAAGTTTTTAGGTGATTTGATTTTTTGCTCTCCTTATGAAAATTCTCAGCCAGTGCATATAATTCTGGCAGCTATGGGGAAAAAGTGGGAAGTCATGAGATTGATGAATGGTGATTGCCTGGCAGATCCGCAAACCCTAAAACAAAGAGCATAACAAGTAACCATGCAAACAGAAGCATCTGTCTTTGGAAGATATTGTTGCCTAGCTAAGCCAAGTCAATGGTGGCAATGCGGAACAGAGACTAGATGGACAAGTCTCAGATTCATTCCCCAAAAGAGGTAGTATTTAGACACATCACTGAAAGGCTGCATTGCAAAATGAGCCTGGTTTCCAAAGTCTTTAGGATCTTTCCAACTCTACAATTCTGTGAGTTATCATGGAGAGACGCAATTGTGGGGGTTTGCAAAGTCTGTTTTGGGTAAGGCTAGATTTCTTTGAAAGAAGAAAGGGAGCCAGATCATCTAGATATCAAAGCTTCATTCTGGTGACCGAGGGGCTTGGCATATTTAGGAACACTGTGCGAATGAAGCTGTAATTGTCCCTTTTAACTGGAATATTTTACCAAAGTCAATGGTGACATTTGTGGAGTGTTTGGGAAGAATTGTTGGCAGAAAAGACAATAAATGTCCCCTCAGAGTCCCCCTTCTCTATCTAAAATCCTGTATTAAAGGGATAAAATTTTATTTGCTAGAGCATTCTGCCTGCAAATCCCATTATTCCCAAGAAGTTTCTTAGGTCATTGAATTGGAAGGGCAAAAAGGCCAAAGTGAGAGCCCAAACGTGTGTCATTTAGCCTAATGCAGTTTCCCTTCAATTCTAGTCAAGAGCAACAAATAGGAAGTGGGCTGAGTTGGCCAATGGCTCTTTCAAACGCATTACCATGAGCACAAACACAAGTCAGCACTCAGGATCCCCTGCCCACAGAGGAGCTGTATTTTGCTGTGCCAAGGAAGGCTAAGTCACAGAAGTGAAATGTTTGCGTTCTCTTTGCCCCCCACATGGCATGCCATTGGGTACTTAATAGTTCTTCTTATAATTCTCGAAAGCACAGTTTCCTGTGCATGTTATAGCATTAGGGGGACATACCGAACACCTGGGAAACTCGGCCTCCACATCATCATTACTTGAATCAGCGTCTCTATTGGTGAACATTGTGCTGGGATTTTACTCTCTAATTCCTAAAAAATCAATACGAAGAAAGATGAAATGAAAGAGCAAAAGTCAGATAAAATACAAAGGAGAGGGTAACACTTTAAAAAAACACATATTTTTATTGATTTCAGAGAGCAAGGGAGAGGGGAGAGAGAGATAAAAACATCAATGATGAGAGAGAATCATTGATCGGCTGCCTCCTGCATGCCTCCTACTGGAGATCGAGCCTGCAATCCGGGCATGTGCCCTTGACCGAAATTGAACCCGGGACACTTCAGTCCGCAGGCCAAAGCTCTATCAACTGAGCCAAACCAACTAGGGCCAGGGAAGCACTTTTTAAATCTTCTAAACTTTGTAAGTGGGGCACTTTAAATTTTATACCATTACAATTTTTCTTTTGTTTTCTCCTTACTCCAGGTCTGCCAAATGGATCATGTTTCAATGAAATATTTTCTGTGAAACACCTCAAATTCTTATATGACATATATGTTCAGGCATTTATTACTAGTTCAAAGAATCCCATATAGATTTTTGTTTGTCTTACATATTTTTGATTTTCCAGATCATCTAAAGAAAAACGTACACTTCTTTACCCAAGAAAAGTATTTTTTTAATTGGAAAAAAAACGCTAATAATAACAACAATTAATATTTTGAAATTATTTGCTTTGGGCCACAAACGATTGCAGGCATTTTATAGATGGAATTTTGTTTAATCCAGCAGTTCTCAACCTGTGGGTCGCGACCCTTTTGGGGGTTGAACGACCCTTTCACAGGGGTCGCCTAAGACCATCAGAAAACACATTTATAATTACATATTGTTTTTGTGATTAATCACTATGCTTTAATTATGTTCAATTTGTAACAATGAAATTTGGGGTCACCACAACATGAGGAACGGTATTAAAGGGTCGAGGCATTAGGAAGGTTGAGAACCACTGGTTTAATCCCTTTTTGAGGGGTTAAAAATGGCCGTAAAATCTATACAATTGGTCTCATCAATAAGTGGCAGTGAAGTCCTCTCCCACACTTGACTCTGGGCTGGTATTATGCTTGCCTTTACCTCTGTACTTGCTATTTTTTATATTCTCATAATCTAATCTTCAGTATAACAACATTGAGCTTCTACCCTGACTGATGAACCAAAATTGAAATCTTGAAGACAACAGTGAGTTCTTAATAATCAATTCGAATGCAGTTTTCACAGCCTTCATTTTTATCCACCTTAACTCTTAACCTTTCATTTTGAAATTGATTTTTAAAAAGTATCTTCTCTAGTCTTTCCAATTGCAATGATTCTGATAAGAAGCCTAACTGACCTCATCTTTGAACTGCTATAAAGATTGCTTACTGGTTTTCTTGCCTGTATGTTGTTGCTGTTAGTAGTAGTAGTAACAGCAGCAGTAGTAGTAATCTATCCTAAATCACCTCTTTACTCAGCCATTCATTAGTTCATTCTTCAAACTTGGCTCTTTATTCCTTTTAGGATAAGATGTAAATTTCTTGACCAGACTTACAAAGACTATCCACAATTTGCTTCTAAACATTCCAAACATTTACAAATCCTATTTCGATGTCACCACAAGGCCACACATGTTCTCTCTGTTTCAGCCAGTGGGGGCAATTCATTTTTTTTCAGAAACTATCTTCTGTGCTCATATGCATTCTTCATCGCATCTGTGTTCACTCTGACCCCCCACTTAATCAAGCAGAATGTTTATTTAATCTCCCTTTTATGTCAGTCTAAGTAAGAACATAATAGAACTGAAGAGAAAATGGAAATGAGCATAATGTTAATTAGCTATGGTGGCAAACAAAAGCAAAATTGGAACAGGAAATAGAAATAAGGTGGCTAGGAAAAAAATGTTTTTTTTTAAAAATAAATGGTGTTGGGACAATTGGATATCCACGTGTAGAAGAGTGAAGTTTGACTCCTACCCTAATCCATACACAGATTAACTTAAAATGTATCCTAGACCATAATAGAAGAGTTAAAACTAAAAAAAACTCCTAGAACAGTGGTTCTCAACCTTCCTAATGCCGTGACCCTTTAATACAGTTCCTCATGTTGTGGTGACCCCCAATTTCATTGTTACAAATTGAACATAATTAAAGCATAGTGATTAATCACAAAAACAATATGTAATTATATATGTGTTTTCTGATGGTCTTAGGCAACCCCTGTGAAAGGATCGTTCAACCCCCAAAGGGGTCGCTACCCACAGGTTGAGAACCGCTGTCCTAGAAGAAAACATAGGAATAAACTTTCATGATCTGGCTTAGGCAAGGATTTTTTGGATATACATCCGAAAACAGAAGCAAAAAGAATAAAGAAATACATAAATTGGGTTTCACCAAATTAAACTTCTGTGCTTTAAAGGATACCATGAAGAAAGTGAAAATGACAATACACAGAATGGGAGAAAATATTTACAAGCCATATATCTATAAGGGATTCATATTCAAATATACAAAGAACACTTACAACTCAATAGTAAAAATACAAATAAATAAATTTAAAAATGGGCAAAGGATTTGAATAGAGATTTCTCCAAAGAAGATATACAAATGGTCAATAAAACATGAAAACGTGCTCAACATCATTAGCTATCGTGAAAATGCAAATTTAAGCAACAGTGGGATATCATTTCACTCTCCCTAGGATGGCTATAATAAAAACAGATTAATAATGTTTGTTGGCAAGGATTTAGAGAAATTGGTACCTTCATACATTACTAGTGGGAATAAAATATGGTGCAGTGACTTTGAAAAACAGTTTGGCAAGTCCTCAAAATGTCAAACACAAAGCTGCCATATAACCAGAAGATTTATTCCAAGGTATATATCTAAGAGAAATCACATGTCTATACAAAAACGTGTACATGACTGTTCATAGCAGCACTATTCATAACAGCCAAAAAGTGAAAACAACCCTAGTGCCTATCACCTGATGAATACTATTCAGTGATAAGAAATGAAGTATGTTGCAATATGATAAATCTTGGAAATTTATGCTAAGTAAAAGAAGCCATCCACAAAAGGCCAGATATTGTACGATTCCATTTATATGAAATATATAGGATTGGCAAGTCTATAGAGACAGAAAGTAGATTAGTAGTTGCCAGGATCTGGGTGCATAAAGGAATGGGGAGTGACTGCTAATTGTATGGGGTTTCTTTTGGGAGTGATACAAAGGTCCTAAAATTGATTGTGTTGATGGTTAGTGGGTTGAACTATGTATTTTGAGTGGGTGAGTTTTATGGTATATAAATTATTTCTCAATAAAGTTTAAAATGATTTAGAGAGAAAATAATAGCTATAAAGGTTGGGCTAAGGAGATATAACATATTTACTTGGATATCCCAAAGAGGGGAAAAACAAATTCCTGGAAAAGAAAACATTTAAAATTAAAACTCAAGATTTTCCTGGAATTAAAGATTTTAATTTCTATATTGAAAGATCACACTCTCCATGGTTTCAGATATCCCTGGTCAACAGTAGTCCAAAAATAGTAAACAGAAAATTCCAGAAATAAACAACTCATGTGCTAAACTGTGTGCTGCTCTGAGTAGCGTGAAGAAACATTGCGCTCTTCTGCTTGTCCCCATGTGCTGGTCCTGGGGAAGGAGAGAGGAAGCTCTCTACTATTTTTCCATCTCCTCCTCATTTGGATGCTCATATTTTCCAAGGCTGTATGCTCTCAAGGCTGGATGTAGGGAGGAGGAGGAGGAAGGACGCCAGGCGTGGGGAGAGCAGAGCCAAGCCAGGGCCATGCATCTGTGGGAACGTGGTGCGGAAGGAAGAAGGCACAGGAATGCAGGGAGAAGGCAGGGCTGTTAGTGGAGAAGGCCCCAAAGGAAGAATGAGATTGTACAGGCACAGTCCCCAGCCACCATCTCATCTCTTGGCTCTGGCCTTTCCTGTCTCTCTCTCCACTGCCCACTTCACCCCACCTCTCCTTACCAAACCCATACTGGCTTCCTTTTCACTTTTTGTGCTTTTCACTTCATTATGCCCACTATTCATCACTGCACTTACCACCTGCTTAATAATCATCTGTTTATGTGGCCATCTCTTTCATGAATCTGTGTGCCTGGGAGCAGGGGCTGGGTTCCACTCATCCAGTAGCCTCATGGTCTAGGAGGGATCAGCTTCCTAACGCTTAGTAAGTTTTGAGTAAATGAGTACCTGTCCATTGTGACATATGAACATCCTCAAAGTCACATAAACAGCTGTGTAACACTAAGGGTCAGGGGATTATCTTCCTGCATGAGGGTAATGGGTAGAGAGAGTGGAGGATGAAAAGGTAATTTTTATTTATTTATTTATTTTTAAAATTAAATCTTTATTGTTCAGATTATTACATTAGTTACTCTTTTTTCCCACCATAACTCCCCTCCACCCAGTTCCCACCCCACCCTCCGCTCTCACTCCCCACCCACTGTCCTCATCCATAGGTGCACGATTATTGTCTAATCTCTTCACTCACCCCCAAACCCCTTACCCCTCCCCCCCAAGAATAGTCAGTCCATTCCCTTTCTATGTCCCTGATTCTATTACAATCACCAGTTCATACTGTTCATCAGATTATTTATTCACTTGATTTTTAGATTCACTTGTTGATAGATGTGTATTTGTTGTTCATAATTTGTATCTTTACCTTTTTCTTCTTCTTCCTCTTCTTAAAGGATACCTTTCAGCATTTCATATAATACTGGTTTGGTGGTGATGAACTCCTTTAGCTTTTTCTTATCTGTGAAGCTCTTTATCTGGCCTTCACTTCTGAATGATAGCTTTGCTGGATAAAGTAGTCTGGGTTGTAGGTTCTTGGTATTCATCACTTTGAATATTTCTTGCCACTCCCTTCTGGCCTGCAAAATTTCTGTTGAGAAATCAGCTGACAGTCGTATGGGTATTCCCTTGTAGGTAACTGAGTTTCTTTCTCTTGCTGCTTTTAGGATTCTCTCTTTGTTTTTTGCTCTTGGCATTTTGATTATGATGTGTCTTGGTGTGGTCCTCTTTGGATTCCTTTTGTTTGGGGTTCTCTGCGCTTCCTGGACCTGTAAGTCTATTTCTTTCACCAGGTAGGGGAAGTTTTCTGTCATTATTTCTTCAAATAGGTTTTCAATATCTTGCTCTCTCTCATCTTCTGGCACCCCTATAATTCTGATGTTGGTACGCTTGAAGCTGTCCCAGAGGCTCCTTACACTATCTTCGTATTTTTGGATTCTTTTTTCATTTTGCTTTTCCGGTTGGGTGTTTTTTGCTTCTTCGTATTTCAAATCTTTGACTTGATTCTTGCGACCCTCTGGTCTGCTGTTGGGAGTCTGTATAATATTCTTTATTTCAGTCAGTGTATGCTTAATTTCTAGTTGGTTCTTTATCACAACATCGAGGATCTCATTAGATTTCTTGAGGATCTCACTACATTTATCGGCGGTCTCACCAGTCTTCTTGAAGATCTCACTACATTTATCGGTGGTCTCACCAGTCTTTTCGAGGGCCTTATTAAATTTATCGGCGGCTTCTAGACAGTTCTTTAAAGACCTTAAAAGTGTGGTTTTGAACTCTATATCCAACAGTTTGCTTTCCTCCAATTCTGTCGTTTGTGTCCTGTTTCTTTGTCTCGGCATTTTTTATGCTTCGCTGTGTCGATAGAGTGCCTTTCTGTGCTAAATGTCCCAATTACCTGAGGTAGACACTCTTGGTGCACCCCCTTGTGGGCTTTGTGCACAGTCTTGTTGTAGTTAAGCCTTGATTGTTGTAGTTATCACTGTGAGGAATTGACCTCCAGGCCAATTGGCTGTGAGAATCAGCTGTGTCTGCAGTGGGAGACTTCTGTGCTGGAGACACCCCTCTGGGGCTAGACTTGCTTCGATGGGGCTTTGGTGCTCACTGAGTCTGCCCCCTGAGTGTGTCTTTTATGGTTCCACGGAGCTGCAAACTGGATGGTCCCACTCTGACCTCTGGGCTTCCTGGCTCCTGGATCTCTAGGGAGGTGCTAATCTATCCTTTGCCTGAGGCTATCCAGCAAAAGTCTCCCTGCAGGGCTTGGGCGGGGCGGGTCCCACGGGATCAACAGGGCGGGGTTAGCAATTATGGCTGCTCTCAGTCCTGCCCTCAGAGGCTCTGCTTCTCAGTGTCCCAGTAATCACTGCAAGCCCCACGGAGAGAAAGCTGCCCTCGGGTTCTGACCGATGCCAGACAGTCCCGCTTCTCCCATATGAGTCTGGGTCCCTAGAGACTCGCCCGGAACTGGAGCTCCGAGCCTGAGACTCCCTCCTGATTGAAAACGACAACCGCGCCCTCAGCCGCCAGCCCTCTCCACATGCACTCCGCACCTTAGTATTTTACTTCAGCACTGCGCCTCCTCTGAGGCTCGGTCTGCTTTTCTCTTTCCTCCTACTTGTAGAACTTCCACTCAGCCAGCCTTCCTGTGGTTCTGGATGATGTCTGTTCCGTCTTTTAGTTGTATTTTTGAAGTGGTTGTTTGAGACAGCAAACCGGTGTTTACCTATGCCGCCATCTTGGTTTCTCCCGAAAAGGTAATTTTTAAAAAGGTGAACATTAAATAGCCCAGCCAACATAGCTCAGTGGTTGAGCGTCAACCTCTGAACCAGGAGGTCATGGTTCAATTCCCAGTCAGGGCACATGCCCTGATTGCAGGCTCGATCCCCAGTGTGGGGTGTGCAGGAAGCAGCTGATTAATGATTCTCTCTCATCATTGATGTTTCTGTCCCTCTTTCCCTCTCCCTCCCTATCTCTGGAATCAATAAAAATGTATTTTAAAAAACGAACATTAAATAGCTGAATTGTGAGTATAATTTCTAATTCAGGTAGGTGTTTCTTCTATAGATAGGGGCAAGGTGCAAAGGAGGAATTGAGGCAATTAGTCAGGAGGCAGACCTGTGCTTCCTGCATCTGCCCAGATGATCCCTTTGGGAGTGGAAGGGGCGGGGGTGGGGGGGGGGCTGCACGGCCATGCTGACTCTCCAGGAGCCCAGCAGCCATGCTCTGCACCACGCCCCCTCTTAAATGGCTCCCCTTTGGAGGATTTTGTGGCAATCATTAAAAACTTTGCCAAAACAACCGCCTTAGGTGGCTGGTCAAAAGAAGGGCCATGCAAGACTTTCCCCTTCTTTTGTATCCCTGAGGTGTCAAACGTAGTCTTTCAATTTGAAAACACTCTGGTTCAAAAGCATTGGGATAAAAATGACTGGTGGAACCTCCAAGTCGCCTGGTTCTGCAGGCTCAAGCAGTAGTAGCTGAACTGGGGACCCCAGCCACCCAGGAAGCTAGTAAATGGAAATGGGGTCCCCGAGATGTTTAGTATTTCAGAACACCTAAAGGAAATCAGCACTTAGAGCTATAGCCGCCCGGTCCTGGCCTTCGAGTTGTCATCTCAGGATGGCAACCTGGGTATCTCATGCTGGTCAGAAACCCTGAACACCACGAGGGCACAAATGGTCATTTAACACAATCAGGCTCTTCCAGAGGTAAATACTTTACAACCCTGGCACTCAGAGGGCAGAGCAACAGCATGGGCTGCAGCTGGGCCTGGCTGGGTGTGCACACCCTCCGCCCCCGACCCAGACCCCTGGAATCAGGGATGTTGGAACAGGATCCCCAGTGACTTACACCTTAAAGCTGGAGAAGTGGGTACTTAACACTCCGGTGTGGGGTGAATTTCCCGCCAAAATATAAGATGGCTCTGTCTTTTGGTTTTGTTCCATCCACCAAAAGGGTGGATTACAAACAAATATTTGGTAATATGCAGTTACAATCGGCCCGAGTTTACACGTTTCCCGCACTCCACCGCAAATCTATATGAACCGAGTTAAAGACGGCTCCCGCGGAGTACGCGCAATTCACGCGAGCCGACTTAACTCGTTTCCCCCACTCCAAGTGTTAACAGTGATCAATTTGAGAATTACTCGTTCCTGGAAGTAAAACCATGAAGTAACCTACAAAGGCCATTAAAAATAAAAATAAAAATAAGGGTTGTAAGCTAGGTACAGCGCGCTTGCCTTGGGGAATGTTGGATCCCAAGTCACCATTAGTAAGAATCCTCAGACTAAGCCTTCAACCAGGATTTCGCAGGAGAGCCAGGGAGGAAGTTGACCTCATCGCCCCACAGTTAACCCCCAACATGGGCTGAGCATCTCAAAGGAAGCGGAGGGCAGGGCAGACCTCCAGCCTGGCTCTCCCTGAGGTCCATCCATGCTCCTCCTCCTCAATTAAGGCAGGTTTCTCTACACAGGAAGTCTCTCATCAGCTACTAAGAGAATACACTTTCTCTGTACGATTGTTTTTGTAGTACTCTAGTAATTGGAAAGAAATGCAGCAAATTTCCCCCCAGATTTTAAAAAAATGTATTTTATTGATTTTTTACAGAGAGGAAGAGAGAGGGAGAAGAATAGAGAGTTAGAAACATCGATGAGAGAAAAACATCGATTCAGCTGCCTCCTGCACGCCCCCTACTGGGGATGTGCCCGCAACCCAGGTACATGCCCTTGGCCGGAATCAAACCTTGGACCCTTGAGTCCGCAAGCCGACGCTCTATCCGCTGAGCCAAACCAGCTAGGGCTCCCCCCAGATTTTAATATGGGATAATAACTCCCTAATTGTGTGGAGACTCATTTCCGTAAACTCTTGCTTTGATGGACAATCTATGGGTAAACTACAATGTATCTACTAAGCTGGATGCTATACTGTGTGTGCGCTCTTAACTCAGTGGTTCTCAACCTTGGCTGCACATTAGAATCACCTGGGAATCTTTCTAAAACCCTGATTTCTGGGCCTCATCCTCCAGAAATTCTGTTTCTTTGTTATGGGGTGGGGCCACAACATTAGTAACAAAGAAACAGAATTTCCGGAGGATGGGGCCCAGAAATCAGGATTTTAAAGATTCCCAGGTGATTCTAATGTGCAGCCAAGGTTGAGAACCACTGTCTTCACTCATCCCATTTCCCCATATTCTGAGCTTGTTCTACAGAAGGGAAGCAGGCTCAGAGAAGTGACCTCACCTGTGCCAGGTCACCAGGCTACAAAGTGGCAGAACCCACGGTTCAAATTCAGGGGTAGCTTCCTCCCAGACCTACATCTTTGCCTGCCAGCCTCCCATGCACTGCACCAGGCCGGCCGAACTTGTACTTCCCGTAGGCCGATACCGTCTCTCCGGCCCAGGCCACACGGGGCACTGACCGTTCAAGAGCTTTGTAGGCTGTTAGATGGCAGCGAAGGGCCAGGCGGCTTCACATCACAGGCTTTTGCATTTCCTGATCTCTGAGGCACCAAAACGAGACAAGAAGCTGTTTTTTTTTAAAGGTATTTCCTGCTACGTGAAACCTAGAAATGTTAGGAACATCTGATCTTGTAGGGATTTTTCCAACCCCGCTCCACCCTTTCCTTGTTGAGAAAAAAGTCATCCTGTGGGTCCTGAGACAGAGCGCAGGGGCACGCTCTGGGGCAGTGTGGCCCAAGCCGTCCAGTTAGCATCTTGATGTGGAAGAGTGGGCTTTTAATTGTGATGATCCATCGGTTCTGGCTCTGCTTCTGCGTGAAGAACCCTCCACAAAGCTGATGGTCTACCTGTCACACAGGACGCCTGGGGTCTGGAGTGGGGCTTGGATGAATAGGACACAGAACACGTTATGGCTGCTAATGGCTGTAGGAATCATTTTGCCAAAATACTTATGATGTGCCTGGTGTTAGGTGAATAGCAAAGAAAATGGTAGAACTTGTGTCAAGAACCTTTCAATCTTGTGCAAGAGACAAACCAAGATAAAAAACACCAGTACAAGTTTTGCTAGTGTGGGTAGCCAAGAGGCGCAAAATCAGGTTGGTCTGTTAATGGAGTCCCACTGATTTCACCGTAGCCTTCCTCATAAGGGTCCCTCCCTCAGGTCCTGCTTGGTTTTGAGGTAGCTTCCTGCGCTCCGCCGCATCACACAGCCTTCTCCATGCTCCACAGGGCAGTCCGGCTGATACTTCCAAATGCACTTGTTTTGATGACTCCCTTTTAGAAACCATCAGCGGTTCCCAGCACCTACATCACCGAGAGAAAGCCCAACGTCCCAGGCCTGCCTTGTTCGTCCTGTCTGCTGCCTTCTGTGCCTCACACTCTGAATGCTCAGCTTCCTAAGTATGCTTGCAGTCTTCTTTAGTTTTGTTCATTCTCTTCCCCAAACCTCTGATGTCTCTTACGACTTGGCTCTTTAAAAGTGCACCATTTTGGTTCTCATTGTGACATGCAATGTGGCCTCGCTGCTAGGAACACGGGGCTGGAGCCAGACGCCATGGACTGTCATCGACTTGGCCACGTACTGTGTTACCTTAGCCAACTACTTTATCTATGATGTGCTTTAGGCTCTCATCTACGAAAAAGAAGTCAGACCTACTTCACTGGGTAGTGAAGATTATGTTAATTAGAACAATCCTGGGCACGTAGCAAGTCTGCAATAAACGTTAGCTATTAGTAACACTGTATTTTCTTTATTGGTGTCTGCCTCACTTGTCAACTCGAAGATCTTTGAGGTCAGAGACTGACCGTCTCTGGTCATCTGTGAAACCTCAGGGCGAGTGGAGAGCAGGTGCCCATGAATATGCCTGAAGTGAACCGTTAAGCACCTTTTGGGAGGTGAACACAAAACTCGGAAGACAGACTTGAGAAAGCATCCCAGGTAGGGACGATGACACACGAGAACGTATGAAAGAAATCTGTGTGGGAGGCCTGAGAAGCAGCTTTGATGACATGGAAATGCTGAGGACGGTGGAGCCAAGAGCAACTGGAAATGGTGTGACAAGGACTGTGTGGAGAATACAGCAACTGAAATGCAACAGAATCAGGTGGAGAAGATTCTGGCCGCAGGGAGACTAGTTAGAAAAGTTATGGCAATTATTCATAAGTAGCTATAACAGTTACTATTCCCAAACCCATCTTCCTTAAAAAGAAAAGGCAATTTCATGATCACAAAGAGGCCACATTTTTTAATTGACAACTCAAATCACTACATACATTCAGTATTGCACAAATTATAAGTGGGTTGACAATTATATTAATACAAACTCATGAGCATAAAGCAACTGCTCTAGGTTTTGGTGCAATTTGTGACAGGTACTTTAGTAAATACGACAAACATGAAGGAACTCAGCTACTTCAATTCATAAGACTTGGCTTTCAAGCATATGGCATCTCATAAAATAATATGTCAAGCTCAGGAAAATTAAGAATTAAATTACAAAAGGAACACTGTTAAAAAGAAAAATTGGTGATCAAAATGTTGGGTTAAAATATTAAGATTTAAAAATTTTAGCACTTGGACTTAGGATCCAGAAAGTATATGCATCCTGGGAATTTCAGGAGAAGACCCCTGTGCTCTGCTACACTCACTACTACATTCCAAAAGGGTGCGCTGGGTTACCACGTCTTCCCTGCAGGTATAAACCACTGCTTCATACTTCAAAAGCAACGTGGTCATTCACATAAAGGAGTTAACAAATAAGATTCTTCTCACTCAAAATAAAAATATGATCTCCATCAATTTACACAGAAATCTTATCGAAACGTCAACCAGCTAGAGAAGTCAGATCGCCCATTTACCTTCGCTGCCTGCCTTGGTGCTCCGGGCTGGCCTGTCACCTGAATGGAAGGGGAGATGTGAGTAGTCCCCGCTCTGTCTGTGCAGGTGGGCACAAGCCCTCCTCCTTCCCTGGGGTTTTGCTTCCTAATGTACAGAATTGATGGGGAGGGGCTAGATGGCTTGTAGGAGACCTTTCAAATAAAAGAATCTAAGCTTGAGATTCCATCTTCAGCAGATGTTTAGAGTGGCAAAGAAAATGGATGAAAAATGGTGGGTGAAGTATTTCTTACCTTTGATGCCATCACTCAAAACCATTCTGCACTGTATTTCAAGGAAATCTTTGACACTTTCATTTGATGGCTGATGCTGCTAAAGGGTAAGGAAATGAGGCATCTGTCAATGAAATTTTGGATACAAATGTAGAAAGGCTGAGCCAAGTTTGGGTAGAAAAACAATGCATCGCCATGTCAACTAGCAGTCAGGACTTTCTGCCTCTGAATTTTAAGAACCATCAATCTGGCCTAGAGATGCACATTCAAGCCATTCAACAGAGATACAGTGTGCACACCGACTAAGAATGTGTTTCCCGAAATCCTCCCAGGCCGGCACCTTCTGTAAAACTGGTTCTAACAGAAAGGATGCAAGAGAATTAAGTACAGGGCAGGATTTATTTTTCTTTACAGATCAGAAAAATGACCCAAAGAGAGTGATGGCTTCTCATATTGTCCCCTAAAAAGAAGACAAATATCACTTCTGAAATCTAACACACTGGCTTCATTTTCAAAATGCTTATTTTCCTCCTAAGGCAGCCATGCATTGTCAACCTTAAGCATGTGACAGTCACGATTTCTTCCACAGCTTTCCTGGAGCTTACAGCCAGAGTAGTCCTGAGGAGTCAAATATTAAAGCTTTCTCCACAGCCACATGTTCCTTTGATGTTGGGGTTATTGAACACAAACTCACTGGATAATTTGTCCTCAACATAGTCCATTTCTGTTCCTAAAAGTGTTAGCTGTGCTTTCTTTTCGATGAACACTCTGACTCCTGGGGGAGAAGAAAACACGTGTCATATAAAGCCTGCACACCAACAGGACCTGCGAGCCAAAGGTCAGTAAGCTTTAAATAGTAACACTAACAAAACCCAAACAGGGCGCTTTTGAATTTCTTATTGTTTCCTTTAAGGGATTCAGTGCTCAGTTTCCTGTCCCCTCTTTCTACACAAAAACAATTATATTAGGTCAGAAAGTTGTACCCAAGCAAATTCCATGACAAGTCTATGTAAAACTAGAATTTGCCTTTCACTATATTTCACCCATTTTTCAAATTTGCAACATAAGGAAAATGTGTATATTCAGTGAATTTTGTAAAGATGGAGACGATACATTTATGAAAACCCTGCAATGCCATCTATGCACATGACACATTGCCACACCAAAGACTGTGGTAGAGTGGGCTGGTTTAAGACAACGCAGCAGTTCTGTTCTTCTGTGCATGGGCTAGAAAACTGGTAGTAACATAACCCATAGTAATTATGTAGGCAGAAGTCAACATCTTCATAAATACAATCAGTTTAAGAAAGCTTTCTTCCTTATAAGAAATTGAGTCATTACTTAAATATAACCATACATATTTATTAGATCTCCTATTCATTAGGATGAAAAATTTAAGGTTTAAGTTTGTGTACTGATTTAAAAATAAAATATTAACAAATACCTTTCTTGGTTAGTAAATACAATTTAGTAAAATGAACTCAGACTAGGAATCCAGGAAAGCTGGCCAACAGCACACTTCTGATGCACAAAGCCACCACTGCAAAACCCATGTACACTGAAGTTCCCCTAAAGCTGTAGCACTATTTATTTTGTTTTAAATAGGCTTAATCAGATTATTGCATAGGGGCAGGCATTGGGGGCAAATATAATTAAAGACCTAAAAATTTTAATTTGGAAATTAAAATTGAAACTATAGAATCCTCAAAAGCATGAGATGACATTACTGATTTGATATATATGTAAAACTGCTACTTTACACAAAAGTAATCAGTTCATTTTGACGTTTTATCATCTTAAAAACTTTTTGCACAGAATAACCTTTCATAATTGAAACAAATAAATATATTTAACCAATAATCTACCCTAACTCTGCCATAAATCTGATTGGATTCAAATGTTCACTAGGCCACTTACTAGCTCTGTGACCCTATGCAAATTATTTAATCTCTCCATGCCTCAGTTTTCCTTATTGGCAAAATGGGGACAATATGGTATCATTCTCATTTGGAAAATCTCTCAAACCATGTCTACCTCATAGTGAACATTATAAATGTCATCCCTACTATTATTATGACTCTTGCTATATAAGGAGAAACATTTTAGGCAAAATAAAGTGCCCAGAAAAAGTTTGTTTAATACTCACCATCTTGAACAACTTCTTCATCAGAATCTCCTTTTGTTTTTGTATATTCTAGAGTATAAGAAAGGCCATTGCAACCCCTGGTTCGGACACCAACTTTCAAGCCTACCTGAAAAATAATTGTAAATATAAACTTAATTTTAACATAGTACAGATTAAACAATCATATTTAAAAAGTCCTGGCTATATGATATTATTCACTTCTTCATTTCTTTTTAAGCTAAAAGATATACATTAGAGGCCCAGTGCACAAAATTCGTGTACTCAGGGGTGAGGGGTGTGTGGTCCCTCAGCCCAGCCAGCGCCCTCTCGCAGTCTGGGAGCCCTTGGGGGATGTCTGACTGACGGCTTAGGCCCGCTCCCCACAGGGAGCAGGAGAGGTTCCCGCCACTGCTGCTGCACTCAACAGCCGTGAGCCTGGCTTATGGCTGAGTGGTGTTCCCCATGTGGAAGCTCACTGACCACCAGGGAGCAGCTCCTGCATTGAGCATCTGCCCCCTGGTGGTCAGTGTGTGTCATAGTGATTGGTGGTTCTGCTGTTCGATTGATTTACATATTAGCCTTTTATTATATAGGATTCCTGGCTATAAAATAGCTCTTTAGAAAGTATAAGTGGAATGGGAAGCAAGTATTTTAAAAATTTACTTATTGTACAAACATTATTATGACACTAAGGGGTGGCCCAAAAAGAATCAAAACTAATTATATACAAAGAAAACAATACAGAGGGGGGAAAAAACTCAAACTATAGTCACTGGGAATAACATTGTAAAGGAAAGAGTTTTAATTAAAAAAAAAAGAAAAAGAATAATCACTCTTTTTAAAAGGAAAAAGAAAAGTATCTGAATGGCAGAGATGACAACTTAAAAAAAGGAACTTGGCCGTAACCGGTTTGGCTCAGTGGATAGAGCGTCGGCCTGCGGACTGAAAGGTCCCAGGTTCGATTCCGGTCAAGGGCATGTACCTTGGTTGCAGGCACATCCCCAGTGGGGGGTGTGCAGGAGGCGGCTGATGGATGTTTCTCTCTCATCCATGTTTCTGACTCTCTATCCCCTTCCCTTCCTCTCTGTAAAAAATCAATAAAATATATTAAAACAAAAACAAAAACGAACTTGCTCAAAAACACTTCTGCTCCACCTCATCATGTGAGATGTTCTCAGGAAGTTTCCCTATGGTTAGGTTCGCCAAGGTCCACAGACCTGGCAATCATGCTGCCTCTAACAGGGCCTTAATTCTAAGGCAGAGTTGTGTCAACATTCTCAAATACCAGGAAGCAAAAGACTGATGTCAACAGAAATGTAAGAAATTTAAAAAGTGACCCAACAGCACTCTTAAAATACCAAAGTCTGCCTTAATGTAATTTTCTAACAATATCTACAGAATTTCTATTCTTGGATCCTATCTGCGTTTTCATTTATGTATACAGCAAAAATATCATCATAAAAAGTATTATTTCACTAAGCAGATGTTGATTCTCAGAAAAGCAGCAACATGTGCTTGCTTTCGGAAAGCGATCATGAAGGAGGAAGACACTGGTGAAGAGTGAGTTAGAATGTCAAGCTGTCTGGGAGTTTTGATGAGCTGAATCATTCAGAGTAGTCTCTTCTGTCCTTAAAGAGCAGCAAGGACAGAGCCATGATTTTATTCACCTTCAGAGTGCCAGCTTAGAGAGCCTCGGAGGCAGTTTAACATATTCAGCATAAATACACAATAAATTGTCTAGCTGAAGTTCTGGAGCTCAAGTCATAAGTATTTAACTTAGTCTTTATCGTTGTAGACAGGAAGACGCAAGCAGGACGTCCAACTATCAGAATGGATCTAGACACTTAAACAGTATGTGAAAGTACAGCTTTAGGTAACTGGAATTTGGAAAAGGGATTGACTGCCACAGTGACACCAGATGAAGTGCTTGCTCAATCCTTTTCATGTCACCATGACCAAATCCACAAAGTTAATTTTTTTGTTTCATTTGGTTAATTTCTACTCTAGTCATTAGTGTATCCAAATGGAGTTGGAACACTGACATACGTTAGCACATAATCATTCATAGGAGGAAGGTGCCAGAACTCCCATTGTAACAGGACGTTGTACAATGGAATCTAGAAACCACTCTGTAGTCTCATCAGTAAATGTTAATAGTCTTGGAAGTAATTTACAGTATTCTGTAGGCAATTAGCAATACAATAAGACTAAGATTATGTACACACTCTTTACTCATCAATTCCACATCTAGGGATATAGCCTATGTCCATGCACTAAGCTACGCTCACAGGTCTAGAACAATGGGCCTGGTGTACTATAGACACTAAATATTTGTTGAGTGATGTTTGTGGCAGCACTGAATGAAAACAACCCCAAAAAAACCTTTAATATGGGGGGACTGGTTAAATAAATCAAACTTGTTCAATGGACTATACTATTAAATGCAGCCAGGAATAACAATGAGGTGGATCTTTATGTAAAGACTAGAGGCCTGGTGCACAAATTTGTGCATGAGTGGGATCCTTCAGTCTGGCCAGTGATTGGGACTGATGAGGGGGGGTTGGGGGGAGACTGCCCGCCGGGGAGAGGGACTGCAGGAGGTTGGCTGGCCGCCCCTGCCCCACATTGGGTCTGATGAGGGGGAGGGGGCAGCCGGCTGCGGGGAGGGACCGTGGGAGGTTGTCCCCAGCAGCAAGCTAACCAATGGAATCGGGCTCCCTCCTTTCTCCTGTCTGGGTCTGGGGTGTGGGTGAAACAGATTCGGGGCTGTCAGGGCCCCAGCAGCAAGGTCTGGGTCAGGGCGTGTCATAGTTACTGGCCAGTCGTTCCGGTCATAATGGTTGCTTAGGCTTTTATATATATATAAATATGAAAAGATCTTCAAGCTATTTCATTAGGGGCAAAAAGCAAAGTGTAACTACAGCATATATGGTATGTTCTCACCTAAGTAGGAAAGAAAATACACACACAAGTTTAATAAGCAGAGTTGAGGCCAGTGGTTCCCCCCTCAAGGAAATATTTTTGGTTGTCACAACTGAAGAGTGAAATGGAGTCACTGGCAGAGGCTATAGATGACACTAAACATCCTGCAATCTAAACCCAAAAAAGAGAATTAGACAGCCCAAAACAACAGTGCTGAGGCTGAGAAACCCTGGTCTAGGTAAATAAAACGTACAGATTATCTCCAAAGGACACTAAGAAGTTGCCTCTTGAAAGGGAGAATGATGACGAAGTGTCTGGGGTAAGAGAGTGACTTCCTTTTCTGAGTATCCTGTTGTATTATGTGGATTTAGGGAGCGTTTGAGATGTTGGTCCCTGGCTATGTTGTCAGTTTGGCTCAATTAAACTAACCCCTAATTAATAGAAGCATATTGTTTATCACAAGACAAATTCATTGTGAAAATACAACTTTATTTGACTGGTTTACTTACATGTTCAGGCTTATCTTTAAGAAGTTGTTTTATCTTGTTTACTGCTGAAGGTGTCTGAAAAAGAAAATGTTAAGTTTTTAGCTACAAAATTTGCATTCTTCAAATCAAAGCCTTCTATTTTCTAGTTTTTAAGACTACTCAAGTCTATCTGCAGCAAATTCATGTGATGAATTTATGTTCCATTCCCACCACGGTACCTTGTGGATTTTATACACAAACATATGAACTGTACTTAATTAAAGTCATTCCCTTTATTTTTCTTTCTTATTTATTATCCTCACCAAGGATATGCTTTGATTGATTTTTAGAAAGAGAGGAAGGAGAGAAACATTGATATGAGAAAGAAACATGAATTGGTTGCCTCCTATATGCACCTGGACCAAAGACTGAATTCGCAACCTAGGTAAGTGCCCTGAATGGGAATAGAACTTGCAAACTTTTGGTGTATGGGACAATGCTCCAACCAACTGAGCCACCATCCAGGGCTTAATCACTGTCTATATTTTTAAAATGTCTTCTAGCAACAGCCTTTTCATCTTGCTCCCTCCAGTAAAGGTCCACTCCCTGTCATAATCTCTATGGTACTATCCATGTGCATCACAAATGTAACCTTTCTGGGCAGCATCTATTTTGTGCTCCTACTGGATGTCCAGCAGTAAGCACATTGCCCGACACACAGAAGGCGCTCAAAAGTCAATGAATGAATCAAGTTAATTCCTGGGAAAGCCAACTTTCAGGCATTTTTCCTGTTGATTAACTCCATTGCTCTTTTTGCTTACCCCAAATCTATTTCAACCCATCAAAATGCACACCTAGATGAAAGAGTGCTACCATCATCAAATAACCCAGTGTGTGTCTCTCATCCCAGTCTCACCAAATGTTCAGATATAAAGTTGGCTTTCTGGGCCAGTGTGGCTCAGTGTTTGAGCATCGACCCAGGAGGCTATGGTTCAATTCCTGGTCAGGGCACATGCCCAAGTTGTGGGCTGGATCCCCAGTAGGAGGGCATGAAGGAGGCAACTGATCAATGATTCTCTCTCATCATTGATAATTCTATCCCTCTCTCCTTCTCCCTTCCTCTCTCTGAAATAAATAAAAACATATTAAAAACAATGTTAAAGTTGGCTTACATCAGTATTTCAGGGTATCTAAGCTAATTAATACAGTGGGGCCTTGACTTATGAGTGTCCCAACTAATGAGTTTTTTGAGATAACAGCTGTCTCTCGGCCGATTTTTTGCATTGAGTTGACAGAGTAATTTGAGTTAACGAGCTCGATCTCGGAATGAATTAAACTCGAATTAAACTCGTAAGTCAAGGCCCCACTGTAATAGAAACAAGAACAGGGAGGAGTTTTTTTGGGGGGAGAAATGCTTTTAACCTAGTCCAGCTGTCCTCAAAATAAGAAAAACATCACAACATACTGCATGTGTATCACCAATTCCACTTTCTTGAGAAGGAGGCTGTTAGGGACAAAGTCTGTTCCAGGGCATTCCTGGTCTACCTCCTAGCTGTGTCCCAGCCCATTACTTGGCTTAAATGGGTATAATAGTCTCTCTTCTTCAGGATTCATGAAGACCATGTAGAGCAGTGGCAAATATAAACCAGCTGTTGTTATGACGATGAAATCATGTCCTTCCTACTTTATTAGCTCCTCTAGCTGGCAATGCTGTGCTGGTCCTCCAGTTTTTTGTACTGGCATTTTCCTGGTTTGTGAAATCCCAAAGAGTGGACATCATGACCTGTGATGGGGCAGTAACTCTGGCCAGAACTCAAGCCTGTGCCGAGGGAGCAGACCCAATGGATGGCCCCAGAGTATGCTCTTCTGCTTTGCCCCGTGGGGGCTCAGCCAGATGAGGATGGTGAAGCAAAGTCTGAACCCAAATTAGAAACGTCATGAAACCAGTTCAGAAGGTCGAGACTAGCATTTTTAAAACACACACAAAATAGAAAACAATGCATTGCAGTTGATAAAGATAAATGTGCAGTGAAACTTTTATTTCAGTTATTAATATACTATATGTATATTTTATTGTGTATCACTGTAAAAACAAAACAAAACATATTACTACCAATGTCCATAAATCACTACCAAAGACATTGAAGAAAAAAAATTAAACAAATCACTACCAGTGTCCTTAAAGGCCCTTTCTCACGATTTTATCCTAACAGGAGGCAAGCCGCTCAACAACAAGACAGGGAACAGTACCCAGGGGGAGAAAGAAGGAAATGCTGAAGAGAAGAATTATGGCTTTTATTTATTTTGGAAACCACAGCATTCCAACCTCAAAGAGTTACAGAAATATTAATGAAAAAAATTTTAAAGTGCTCGTTTACCCTTCTAAATGACTGAGGATAAAAACTAGCTTGCATAATTTTTATGGTCATATTTCCCATGAGGCCTCAAGAACTTACTCGAATTATTGTCAAAAAGCAAACGATAGCTGATAAATTACACACAAAAAGCACAGCCATGGGAAAATATTCTTTGGAAGTACAACCCAAGGTATAACCTTGGCTAAAGCTGGTGGGTCAAAGGTGTAGAGGGCGCACCACTGCTTGAAGTAAACAAAACACACTCGAGGGTCTGTACACTAAGCTGTCAACAAGCCCCAAGGGTTTTTATCTCCAAGTGACTTTCTAAGTGACCTAATTTAGTTTTACAAAATAATATATTTTCTTTTTTTCTCAGCTCTTAGTAAAAAGAGGAACCCTCAATTTTTCTGTGTCAGGAAAATCCCAAATAGACTCCACTGGGAGAAGTGCTACTAATGACCGATGCCCTAGTTTAGTACTCATCTAAGGGGAAAGATATGGTTCTTCTAACTTTCCAAGTGATGGATCCAATTTTCAGAACAAGTCAGAATGACTAAACAGGGAACATTTGGGACTAAAAGATAACTTCCGGGCAGACGCTAAGGGGCCCCTTTGCTCTAAATCTATTTGCATACTTCAGCAACTTTGCACTTAAGTAAAATCAACCTGGGAAATAGTATAAAAAGTCCAAATAAACAACAGGCTGCAAGCTAGCAGCATTCCCATTTCACTGCATTTCTCAATTAAGAACCCCATGCCTTTCCAAGAAATTTATGTATAATTAATGACTAGGTCACTTGAGATTTGGTTAGTGAATTAAAATTTAAGAGATTCTTAATGGGGGGGGGGTGGAAATGGAGGACATCTGTAATACTCTCAACAATAAAAAGTAAATTAAAAAAAACCTTGAGACTCTTAAAACTCAATGAGATATAACAATGGTTTTTAATCTACTCATATGTATATCACAGAACAAGACATTCGTTCAAGTGAAGGAACATCTTTGAGTGAGATAGTGTGGCCTTTTAGAAAAATATTTCCAGTTTGTTTTTTGTGTTAACATTATGGAAGAAGGCACTGTAGATGATGCATTTTTCACCTATTTCTTAGCAACATACCTTTATCCAATGCCATAGGGTTTCTCTCCTTTGTAGCAAAAACTTTTCATTCTCAATACTGTGTTTCCTTGAAAGGAGACACCAAGTATGAATCATGTCCTATAGTTCTTGTGATTTCAAAACCTTAGGAAATCCGAATAATCGATGGTATATCTTTGAAACATGAAAACAGGCTTGGTGGTATGGGGAAAAGTAATACAGAATATGGCCTAAAATGTTAATCCATTGTAAAAACGAATTCTTCCATTTTGCAACAACGAATTTTCTGGCTTATGGCACTATACTGACTGGAATCAATGATTCCATTAAATACAGTAATCTGTTTTCCTACTATCTAGGTCAGCGGTTCTCAACCTGTGGGTCCCGACCCCTTTGGGGGTCGAATGACCCTTTCACAGGGGTCTCCTAAAACCATCGGAAAACACATATATAATTACATACTGCTTTTGTGATTAATCACTATGCTTTAATTATGTTCAATTTGTAACAATGAAAATACATCCTGCATAGCAAGTATTTACATTACGATTCATAACAGTAGCAAAATTAGTTATGAAGTAGCATCAAAAATAACTTTATGGTTGGGGGTCACCACAACATGAGGAACTGTATTAAAGGGTTGCGGCATTAGGAAAGTTGAGAACCACTGATTTAGGTGATAAATACTTGAACGAAGTCTTCTCCTTAATCAGAGAGAGGGAGATGTGTGAGAAGGCCGCTGATCGCAAGCTTCCCAATGAAATTAATCTTTCCAAACTGCAAATGCACACGCCAGGGTTTTCTTTTGGGACGAAATGTTTTGGAACGACACAGAAACGATGGCTGGACAACACTGTGAATGTACTAAGTGCCACTGAATTGAACCCTTTAAAGTGGTTCATGTTACGTGAATTTTCCTTTGGTGACAACAAACAGAGGTCGGGGGTCGGCATGAACGCTGAGTTCTTTGCGTGTCGGATTTGCACTCCGCTGCCCTCTGAGTGTCAGACCTCTCACCCAAAAATCGCTGTAAACAAACGCAGGGCAGACACCTTCATCCTTCTTTGTTCCTGGTAGGCGGCCTAGAACAGCCTCCACACGGGGGGTGTTGCAAAGAGCCTCCGCTAACCCCACACCAGGAAGTAACCCTCGATGCCCCGCAGCCTCCGTCAGCGCAGGGAACGCACCCTCATCGCCGAGCACCGCACCGACACCGAGGCCGTCCGCCCCAAGCACCTCAAGGGCCAATTCCGGTTTATTCACCCGGCTACGCCCCGCGCCCGGCCCGTTCGACCTCTAAACCTACGACCTCCAGCACAGCACCCCAAGGCCCCCGGGGGGGATCCTGGGCAGCAGGCAGGCCGCGCCGACCCCACCGCGGGGTCACGCACGCACACCGCCCCTCCCCCCAGGCGGCGCGCGGCCCGATGGGAAACGTAGTACCGGGGGGCGCCGGCTCGGGCGGAGCAGCCCCTCCCGGATCTATTTTCCCAGCAAGGACGAGGGCCTAGGGGTGCGGGGCGCAGGGCTGCGGAGCGGGCTGGGGCCCCGCCGCCCCGCCGTAGCGCACCCCGCCGCCCCGGCCTCCCCGCGCGGAGCGGAGGTGAGCCAATGTCACGGGCCAGGCCGCGCGCCCGAAAACTCACCAGGGTGAGGGCGGCCCGGGTGGCCTGCAGCTTCCTCTTGCTCACAGCCCGGACGGTGGCCCGGACTAACGAAGCCGACATCCTGGCCGGCCCGGCGCCCTGATGTCTCGGGCCGCAGCTCAGATGCCTCAGCCGCTCTCCATGGACACACAGCGGCGCATTGACGCCACAAGCTCCGCCGCTGGCTGCCTCAGGCCTCGCCCCGCCCCGCCGCCCCGCCCCGCCGCGCCGCCATTGGACGGGCCGCGTGAGTGATGGGCGGAGGGCGGGCCGTGGGCCGTGACTCGGCAGCACAGGGCCCGGGGAAAGGTGGCCACCGCGAGGGCACAGGGCGTGGTGCCGGCGCGGGGCCGAGGCGCGTGGCTCCGGGCGCTTCCCACGGGCCGGGTGCACCACCGCTTGACGCCGCCGAACAGTCAGCCCGGCTCGGGAGCTGGTGCTCTCCAGGCAGATGGTTCCGAGGCCCAAACGGCTCCAGACGCTTCAGTCTTCTTTTTCGGTCCAGCTGGACCAGATGTTTCTTCACTTGAAATCATGTCTTATAATTTTGGAGCTAGAATTACCGCAGAGTCGTGGGATAAATAGAGCCCCCGAGCAAGCGTGCTGGACAGCCTGGGGTGGTGAAGGATGGAGCTAATGCAATCTTCGCTTTAGGTGTTGCTTTTGGAAAACACTACCGTATCCTAAAACCTGACTGGGCAGCTCTGTGGATGCGTACATTTATAGTGTCAGACCTTACCGTGGCTGCTTCGGGGCCCTGCCTGTTAATTCAGCAAATATTCCTGAGCACCAGGCACTAATAGGAAGCCTGGTAAACGGAGGGCCCAGGAAGAATGAGAGATCCTGGTAGGACAGACGTGCAGCAGGGTTAGCCGATGGGAGAACATCAGAATATACGCCATTTCTCACGGAAGTACTAGAACTAAATGGGGGAAGGGGTGGTGCTGGGAGGATAGAGTCTTGCTCATGGTTTTGATGTGGAAAGAACCAATCTGGGCAGTGTGTTTGCAACCTAGTTTATCTTTAATGCTCTAATTCAAGCTTATCAAACTTGTGGCCTGTGGGCCGCCTGTGGCCCACAACGAATATTTTAGTGGCCTAGCCAATATAATGGTATGGGTATGTAAGAAACGTTTTAATAAAAATTTCATAACTTAATTTTTATAATATCCTCTTAATTATTCTGCTGTGTATTCCTTCCAATGTGTTCTTTGTGTTATGTCATTCTTTCAGACTGTTCTTTTTTTCATAGTGACTATATCTTTTTTTATGCTGTTGAGCATTTTTACTATTATTACTCTGAACTCTGATTCAGACAAATTTCTTATCTCTGCTTCATTTATCTCTTCTGGGGAATTCTCTAGTTCTTTCATTTGGGGGTTGTTTCTTTGTCTCCTCATTTTGGTTTTCTTTTTGGTTTTATGACTATGTATTAGGTAGATCCTTTTCACCTCTCAATCTCTAGTGCACGACAATGTTAAAGGCTGTTTCTGACTAATTAGATCAGGCATAGACTCAAAGCCTTCATCAATAGCCTCTGCCTACAGACTGGTAAGATTCCGACTTGAAATGCCCCCCAGGTGTGGTGAAAGTTATTTTCAATAGGGTGGGGCAGTTTCTTCTGCTGGAGATTAATTCTTAGTTGTTTTTTTTTAAATATATTTTATTGATTTTTTACAGAGAGGAAGGGAGAGAGATAGAGAGTTAGAAACATCGATGAGAGAGAAACATCGATCAGCTGCCTCCTGCACATCTCCCACTGGGGATGTGCCCGCAACCCAGGTACATGCCCCTGACAGGAATCGAACCTGGGACCTTTCAGTCCTCAGGCCGACGCTCTATCCACTGAGCCAAACCGGTTTCGGCTAATTCTTAGTTTTAATCTCTTAAGTGGCCTCAGGGCAAGGTGTTATCCAATAGACTGTTTTCCCCCAGGCAAGGCAGACAGATGTCTATGTGGGAAAGATGTCTTCCGCTGCATGAGGGAATGACTCAGCCCAGGAAATGTGGGGTGTCTGCCTTGTGAGCTCTGTCCCCCTGAGTCCCCAATCCTGGCTTCTGCTCTCACAGCTCCAGTCCACTTCACCCTCCCTCTGCCGGAGCACAAGGTGGGTGGCTCCACAGGGAATTTAGTGTGTTGGTCCTTTCAGGGGGTGCCTGAGTTTTCAGCTGTTACTCCCTGGCAGATAGCACCTTGCTGCTTTTTACAGCCAGATGTTATGTGGGTACCCTCCTCAGGTTTGTGCTCTCTGGGGGCCCAGCTTGGGGATTAGATCCCAGAGTTCTCAGTGGCAACCCCCTACATCTGAGATATCTCTTTGGAACTTCAGTTGCTGTCTGTGGGTGCCCGGCCAGCTCTTTCAAGCCTCCTCCCCTCCCTCCTATCAGTCTCTATGTGGTCTCCACTTTTGGTCCTTGGGTATTAGGGTTCTCTACTGTGAGTTTTCCATGTTCGTGATACATCCACTTACTCTGCCGCCATTTTTAATCTCCTCTCATTGCCTGTTATACATAATCCAAATATATAAAAGCCTAATATGCAAATTGTCCTCTCAGGAGTTCTATCACTCACTATGATGTGCACTGATCACCAGGGGGTGGTATGGAATGAAGGAAGGCTCTGGCCAGCAGCAAGAAGGCCTCTCTCTCTCTATAAAAGCCAAGTGACTAGAACGCCGGAATGACTGGTCACTATGATGTGCACTTCGGCCAGCCAACTGGCCCGATTGGGAGGGTGGCCCCTCCCCCTGCTGGCCCAACCTGATTGGCCCCCATCGGGGTGGGCTGGCTGGACCCCACCCATGCACGAATTCATGCACCAGGCCTCTAGTTATTAATAATGAACTACAATGTTTGCTAATGACTGATTACTATAATTGTGTTGCATTCATTTCCTTTACGTGCCTTACGTGCAGGCACACCATTTCTCTCTGCTAATACTAGCAGTGAATATTTAGCAGCCAATTGCCACGTCATTAGTCTTGGACTGACTTGTTTGGTGTGTGCAACAGGAAATATTTTGTGTTTAAAGAACAAGAAAAATAGGTTTATTTACCTTACGTTTATTATTTTATGCAGTAATTCAGTGTCTGGTAAGTTAATGTTCAAGAAAAAATATTAATTTTTATTAAAATGTTCTATTATTTTGTTAATGATTACTCATTTATTTCAGCCCTTTGTATTCAGCATGTCTCTATTGAAATAAACCTACGTCTCTATGAAAACTGAAGCTTTTGTTTTTTTTGCAGCCCACATAAACTTAAACCTTATTTATTTGGCCTGTGTTAGCCTTTGAGTTTGACAGGCTTGTTCTAGAGCAGTGGTTCTCAACCTTCCTAATGCCGCGACCCTTTAATACAGTTCCTCATGTTGTGGTGACCCCCAATTTCATTGTTACAACTTGAACATAATTAAAGCATAGTGATTAATCACAAAAACAATATGTAATTATATATGTGTTTTCCGATGGTCTTAGGCGACCCCTATGAAAGGGTTGTTTGACCCCCAAAAGGGTTGCGACCCACAGGTTGAGAACCACTGCTCTAGGGCCTACAGGAGTGGTTAGAAATCCTGTTAAATAGTTCCCTCTCCCTGGTACTGAAATGCAATTGCACTGACAATAAGAGTGTAAGTTATTTTTTCCCTAACCTCCAAAACTTAGAAGAAACTGGGATTAGGAGACAGAAGTGTGATAGTAGTTGGGTGATTTAGGAACAAGGTATTTTACTTCTCATGTCCTTCCTCCTACAGGTATTGTGAAGATCAAATGAAAAGCCCTTAGATGAGTGCATGGCACATTGCAGTGCCCAGTAAAAGTTGCTAATTAATAATGGATATTTAAAGATGCCATATATTTCGAAACTATTCTGTGACACTACAAGGGTGGATGCATGCCGTTAAATATTTGTCTAAATCCATAGAATGTACCACACCAAAAATGAATTCCAATGTAACCTATGCATTTTGGGTGATAATGGTGTGTCCCTGTACTAGTAGGTTCTTGGATTGTAACAAATGTCCTACCCTGGTGCAGAATGTGGACAGTGGGGAAGTTTGGCTTGTCCGGGCTTATGGAAACTGTACTTTCTGCTCAATTTTGCTGTGAAAAACTGAAGTTAATAAAAATGTAAAAAAACACAAACACACACACAAAAAACCCCACAAAAGGCCCCGGCCAGGTGACTCAGAGCATTGTCTAGATATCCAAGGTTTCAGGGTTCAATCCCAAGTCAGGACACTTACCAGAATCAACCAATGAATGCATAAACAAGTAGGAAAAAAAAAAAATCAATGTTTCTCCTTTCTCCTCTCTCTAAAAATCAATCAATAAAAAAATATAAGTCCTTTTAAAATGTAAAAAAAATTACCTGTTATCATTTTTATCAATTACTAAAATATCACACAGTTGTGTAGCACTTTACAGCTTTTAAAAGAACCCTTAGCACACTGTCATAGTAGCCTCACAACTTTGAGCTGTATAGGTCAGGAATGTTGGTGCGGCTATTTTACAAGCAATGCTTTAAATATAATTCATCACACGCTATTTTTAAATTTTAGCTCTAAGTCTTCTGATTCAGGACCCTGTGGTACATTGAACAGCCTTCTTTCCTTTAAGACACACTACTTAGTTTTTAACTTGGTTAGGTGTTTTGCAGGTTAAGTGCTAAATCACAAAATCTACTTGTCAGTGGTTCAGTAATACCTAATGTTATTTGAAACTGGCGCAGGTCCCTTAAATTGGATTTAAAAGAGTTTTCATGAGTAAGAAATATGTGCACTCCTTTATCTCAGAGCAGGAGCTGTTCTGTGATGTGGAAATGAGGTGGGGTGGGAACTGTTAAAAGAGATTGCAAGCTGTAACCATTTTTAGATGTCAACAGGGAAATGTTCAATATTGCACCTCAGGATTTAGTTTCAGGGTTCTAGACATTTAAAAATGTCTTTTCCTAGTAAGACCTTACTTGATCCTCACCACACGGTGGAAGGGCAGGTATGAATTCCATTTTATATGCAGGGAAATGGAACTGCCAAAAGGTTAGGAGGAGTGCTACACTCCTAGCTGGAAAACTGGCAGAGCCAGACCCCCTTTAAGTCTAGAATTTCACACAGTGAAGTTTGCTAAAGTCTTGACTGCTGCCCATACATACCTGCTTTCAAAGAAAAAAGCATGGAGCACATTTTTACAGTTTTATAGGGGGTTCTTAAATTCTGTATTTGCTTTTCAAAAAAAATTTTTTTTGGCCTGAAACACTATGAACCCTTTTGACCTATCTACCCACAAATTTTCCCACTTGAGAAATATTAAGAAAACCCAGAACCATTTGTAAAATACATTTTAAGATGAAAAAATAAACTGAAGTTATCTCAGAACAATTAAATAACATCTTTGGGCACATTGTTGATACTGTACACACTGAGCAAGAGATTTGTAAGTATTGATTGGGGTTATAAAAATGGATTTCATATTTTTGTTTGTTCCTGAGAGAAAGAGAAAAGAACCCCAGGAGTGGGGCATTTGTAGAGCCTGTTAAGAGAGAGGCCAGCTGCATTCAAAAGATAGCTACTCTCAGGGAACTGGACGTGATATGGAACAGATGTATCTGTCCCCCAGGGGCGTTGAGAAGGGGCTATCACTGGCATCCAAATGAAGGGAGCAAAAAGCCAAGGGCAACACTGCCCAGGTCTGCTGGCAAATACTGGCCACTGTCCCCCTGATCCAGTGGAAAGGCTCAAAACCAAACTAAAAGCATAGTACACTGGGTGGAATCTACTTTGGAAATCAGACCAGAATGCAGGGAACTTTCAATATCCTTAAAAGGATGTAAGAAAACATGGTTTCTATGAAAAGGAAGACAATGAAATTAAGCTAAAATGAGAGGAAATGGAAAGTGGTTGAGAGTAAGTCAAGAAAATAAGTTAAATGAAAAAATTTAGTTAGAAATAGCAAACAGCAGAATGGTACTAAAAAAATCAAGCTAGTCATGTGGAGGTTAAATTTGAGAAGTTTTCCTAGCAGGAAGGAAAAAGATGAGAGGAATATTAAGACAAAAGGATTTTTGAGAAAAAAAAATTAAAAACAGATACTTTCTCAAACTGATTAAACCCTAGCCAATTTGGCTCAGTGGATAGAGCATCAGCCTGCAGACTGAAGGGTCCCGGGTTTGATTCCGGTCAAAGGCACATGCCTGGGTTGTGGGCTCGATTCCCAGTAAGGGCGTGCAGGAGGCAGCTGATCAATGACTCTCTCATCATTGATATTTCCATCTCTCTCTCCCTCTCTGAAATCAATAAAAATATATTTTTTAAAAAAAGCTCTGGCTAGGTTGCTCACTTGGTTGGAGTGTCGTCCCATATACTAAAAAGCACGGGTTCAACTCCTGGTCAGAGAACAAACCTAGGGTTTGGATCCCAGTTCGGGGCATGTACAGAAGGCATTGCTGGATGTTTTTTTTCTCTCTTTCAGATCAATACAAAAAATACCCTTGGGTGAGGATAAAAAAACAACAATAAAAAAAACTTGGGTAGGGAGATACATTGGATTCAGTTTTGTTTCGACAAAAGTCACCGACACAAAAGATACAGGAATAAACACACAAGCTTCAAAGCAGAAAAATAAAACCTGCAAGGGAATAAAAATCAGGCTGGCCTCAGACTTCTGCTATCATGCCAGAAGACAACCGTGTCCATAGGCTTTCCACAGAAAGTCTGACAAGAACTGTATGCCCAGTCAAGCTGACTTTCATGCATGAAGGCAAGAGAGGAACTCGGAAGAGCAGCAGCCGAGGAAAGTCATGTAGAGCAGAGTTTCAGCCCAGGTTGCATAATTCACTTAATTTACAAGTTTGTATTCATTCCATGTGAGTAAGGAATGATCACTAATTCTATCACAATTCTGAAGTTAATTTTTATATGATTCTTCTTTAGCTGGAATATGTTTTCAAGTAATTTATTTAAAAGAAGGGCCATGGGTGTATATGTTTTGAGTTCTCCCCTACCTAGGAATGCCCAGCAAAAACCCTCTGGTACCTCCCTCTACGAATTTGTTCTCCTAAACCTGTGCCTATTTGTGCATTCCTAGTGCTTGCCACACAGTGGGTGTCAATGAACACCAGCATAAGCACAAGTAAAGGGAGCACGAGATAAAAAGGCTCAGATCTGTACTGCCCTGACTCCCGATCTAGTTTCCTCATAAAAGTTAGGATTCTCACTAGAAAGGGATGTGGATAAAATTACAGGTCGAAAATTGGCTTTTATTTCAAAATCAAACTGAAGCATAGTTCTGACCATGTACTACTTTTGAAAGGCTTGTGAAGTTACAGAAACAGTTCCATAAGGGTTCCAGTCAGACCCAAAATGACACCAAGCAAACTTATAATTGGCAGAGATGGCTTCTTTAATCTGCAGGGATTTTTTTGAAGTTCTCCACCCTAATTTCTGAATATCATAAAAAGTAAAAAGCACTTTTGTCATTTTTCCTTTGAAAATGTTTTTAGCAGCAAACAGGACTACTTGTTTTCCTCACTTCATTTTTAGGAGCATAGTAGATATATGTCAACTTAATTAAAATTAGAGAGGGAAAAAACCAAAAAGGCCCTCATTGGCATTGCTCATCCATGGAAGACTCACATAAACAGGTAATCACTTTCATGTTATCACTTCTTCTACAAATATCAATAAAATAAGGTTTGTAAATGGTAAATACAGTAGTAGCAGTTCACATATATTTGACACACTTTCACACAGGATTCAGTAAACAACAATAAATATAATTTCCCCTCTTCAGAACAAAAAAAGGGATTTATAGGAAAGAAAGGATTAATTTCTTGGGGTTTATCAGCACACCATTTTAGTGTGATTTGAAAGAATTAAAAACCATGAAATTGTATTCACTGAATACTGGCCCATCGTTACTTTTTTTTTTTTTTTTTTTTTTTTAACCTGGCTTAAATACACACACCATGGCTTTCTATTAAAATCCTTAAATCTATGAGGATTTGTGGTAGGTAAGACTACATTAAAATTTTTTTCCTTATTATGAATTTCATTCAGTTAAAAAAAATCTGACATTTCCCTTAAATGTTAAGTTGAAGCCTGATCTATGCTGCTGAGTCCTGTAAAATGAACCTAATTTTCAGAGTGATTAGGAATGCCTGAGTGGCCATTTAGAGCGCTGCATTTTCCTTCCCTCATGATTCCTGCTGGGTCCTCTTCACTGAGGCTTTTCCCTGAGTCATATATTTACTGGAAAGGCTACCTAGAGGAGGGGAGGAAACAAAACCCAACATAAATAAAATAAGTCTCACTTCATCAAAAAATCTGTAACATTACTACTTATTGCTAATTATTCACGGAAACTTTTCACACTGGAAATGGTCACTTGTTTTGAATTAAGTAATTAGGCTAGATATAAAGTCTATAGCATATGAAACATGATCTATTAAACATAATCCTAGTCAAAGTCTTTTTAAATGCAGACAAGTCGCTAGAGTGACATCATTTTAATACAGTTTCAGAAATGAGGATTACTAATTAAAACCACACCACAGAACAGTTAATAATATATGCTGTAACCTAAATAATTTGACTTCTGAGCACACACACCCTATAGAATCTCTCACCTACACTCAAGGACATTCACACAAGAATGTGCACAACACTGTTTATAACAGCAAAAAATCATACTCAATTTAATGCTCATGTACTAGGTAATGGATATATATAATATTCTGTATTCATATGATGGAATACTGTAAAAAAAATACCATAAACTTATATACAGCAATATGTTTAAAATACAGCAATATGTTTAAAATTTAAAAATCATTTGTTAAATAGATATGAAAAAGCAGATTGTAGAATATTTTATACAGCACGATGCCATGTAAATTTAAAAATTCACCAAGGGTAATATGTTAAAGGATACATATGTATGAGCTTTCATGAAGAATTGAAGGAGCCCTCAATTCATAATAATGGATGCCTCCAGGATGGAGGGGGACATGACTTAGAGAATGGACCTGGGGATGGTAGTAAAAGGGTACTTTCAGTATTTTAATCTTTTATTTAAAAAAAGATTGGAAATGTGCGCTGGCCAGTGTGGTTAAGTGGTTAGAAAGTTGGCCTGAGCACCTAGGGTCATAGGTTCGATTCCCAGTCAAGGACACGTACTTTGGTTGCAGGTTCAATTCCTGGCAAAAAAAAAAAAGAAAAAAGATGGAGAAAATATCCTTGGGTAAGAATTAATCAAAAAGGATTGGAAATGTGAAAAAAATGATGCTATTTCTCTAGTACAGTGATGGCAAACCTTTTGAGCTCGGCGTGTCAGTATTTTGAAAAACCCTAACTTAACTCTGGTGCCGTGTCACATATAGAAATTTTTTTGATATTTGCAACCATAGTAAAACAAAGATTTATATTTTTGATATTTATTTTATATATTTAAATGCTATTTAACAAAGAAAAATCAACCAAAAAAATGAGTTCGCATGTCAGAGGTTCGCCATCACTGCTCCAGTAGATGGGTAGTTGTTATATTATGTGTATCTTTTTATATTTTCCCCAAAGTGTTAAGAACCATTCTTTTCTAATAGTACTAATAGTTTTATTAATATATTACCTAAACATGTAACTTCCTATATCTATATATATAAAAGCCTAATATGCAAAGTGTCCCCTTGGGAGTTCAACTGACTGAGAGTTAGATTGCTTGCTATGATGGGTGCTGACCACCAGGGGGAAGTGTGGAACCAAGGGAGGCCTCGGCTGGCAGCCGGCAGCCGCTAGGGACCCTACCTGTGCATGAATTTCGTGCACTGGACCTCTAGTATAAACATAAATCTCAGCATACCTGAAGATACTTTAAAATTAATAGAAATAAAATATAAATGAACACCATGAAATTCATAAATTGTGTAAGCATGACTTGAAACTACCCGAAAGTTGGCTTGAGATCAAACTACTAAAATAAACAAACAAGCCAACAAATGTCTGGATGGCATAACAAATCATAAATGAGGCTGAAAGAATAATAAACCGGGGGTGGAGGTGATGAAGGATGTTGTAACACATTTGACAAAGCATGAATGCATTTCTATGTAGAAAGAACTAAAAACAAAGATGACTACTGTAATAAAAAGTGCAAAGATATAACATGAAGAAATACAAATGAAAACATGTACAAAAATGTTGAGTTCAATGGTATAATAGAAATTCAAGCAGATTGACAAAAAAGTATCTCAATGAAGTGAGGGTGTGGGAGACAGGTTGTAAATGACTCTCTGGGATTGCCAATCATAAATTGGCATTACTGGTACCACTGTTGAAAGGTACATACTTCTCAACCCATCATTCTAACTGGGAATTTGTCCTGTGGATATATACCCAGACAAATATCCTTTATAGGGTTTTATATACATAGTGATCTTCAAACTTGGGTATATGTATTTCTGAGCTGACTTAACAAGACAAGTGGGGAAGGGGTGTTAAGAGAATTGCTTGCAGCCTCTCAATTTCTATCTGAATCTTCCTGAGAATGCCTTCATGACCAAGGCTTTGGGCAGGTTCTTAGAAATCACACCAATTTTCCTTTCCAACTTCCCTTTCACAATTCTCCTACTTTCACTATAATATAAAACCATCCAAATCTTAATGTGGTATGATGCCCTGGAGTGGGAAAACCTGGAGGTAGGGAGGTGAAGAAAATGATGGTTTGTGATAAATGCGAATGCCTCTAATAAAACCCCAAAGTTTTAGTTTTTTGTAAAGTTACATTAATAGCTGATGATCATCATGAATAATTTCTGATATCACATTACTATGTGATTTTTGGTCATTTAATGAATGATAAATAAAGAGTCATTGTTGTAATACATTTTCCATTCTCAAACTCTTAAAAGAATTTATATTATTTTTAATTTGCTATCATAAAGACTACTAAGTTTTCTCGATATTTACCAACCATAAAAACAAAAAACAAAAATTAGAGATAGTAATGATAAAGAACACTGTTTTCATTCCTGCAATAAGTAGTATTGGTCCATAGATAAATAAATGCACCGGGAAAAATCCCATCTATTCATTAAATGACAGTCATTTTTAGTATGTAAACATAAAAAGTAATTTTAAATCCAAATTTGTAACATTTTCTTTGATCAATCATTGTTCTAATGGTTGTAAAAACAACTTAGAAGAAAATTCTATGCTTTGAGACTTAAGAAAAAGCTTAAAATTCCAATTTACATAAATATTTTTATTTCAGGTAAGTATGATAGGCTGATCAATAAAATGCTTGAACTGTATGATAAAAATATATCAACCTATATAAAAGCCTAATATGCAAATTGTCCCCTCGACTGGGAGTTTGACCAGGGGGGCAGGGCTGGCCAGCCAACCACTTGCGGCCCCTCCCCGAGCCGGCCCAGCCCCCAATGGGCTCCCCTCCCACACCCCCCCCCCGCCCCCGACCATGCACGAATTCGTGCATTGGGCCTCCAGTCTTAATAGAAAATTCTGTGGAAGTGAAACAAAGGTATTCAAGGAAAAAAAGGAAATGATGTAAAGTTTCTGCAATAATATTTATATTTCATTTGATACATACATTTAAGGCTGATTTAAAAGATGTATTTTATGTTAGTATTTATTATCCCCTCCACCCCCAGAAATTACAAAAGCTTTGCAGCTATGATGAAAAACTTAGACATCAACTTAAAAACATAAAGGAGACATATGAACTTTCAAAATTTTGTGAAAGAGTATGTAATCAAATAATGTTTTGAAGACATTGATATATCATATATTTGAAAACAGTCCCTTAATCAGGAATGATTAAAGAAATAATAATATAGTGATATACTGGAATATCAAGAATACCGGATATCAAAAAGGATGATTTACATTCATGAATAGTAAGATCTCCCTATACTGTTTCAAAAAATGTTGGAATGGCTCAGAGGTTGAGTGTCGACCTATGAACCAGGAGGTCATGGTTCGATTCCCAGTCAGGGCACCTGCCTGGGTTGCAGGTTCGATCCCCTGTGTGGGGCGTGCAGGAGGCAGCCCATTAATGATTCTCTCTCATCATTGATGTTTCTGTCTCTCTATGTCCCTCTCCCCTCTTTTCTGAAATCAATAAATATATATTAAAAAGAAAAAAGTTATATAAGTACACATCATCATGAGGGAGAAAAGATACCCATTAATCTATTTACAGCATCTTTAATTTTTAAGATTTCAAACCATGGGATTAAAGTGGAATACATGAAGAAACAGTTCCTTTAGAAAAGTAATTTCCTTTAAAAAATGGGGGAGGATTAAGGATCAGAAATATATTAGGTTCTTGAGATTCACAGACTGAATAAACTGTTATATGTAATTATGTCAGAGTAATTAACTTATGCAAAAAAGTCAGTTTATAACCACGATTCTCTAATCTCCAAATACTCTTATTAAGAAATTTGTCCTGTAAGATAAATTACAGCAAGGTTGGTACTTCCTGTTAATTACAGTAATAAGAACAGTGATAATTTATTGAGTGGTATGTGCCCGATACTGTGCTATGGGCTTTACATATATGGAATTAATCCTTATTGCCCTGTAAGGTGCTAGTTCCAATTAATTGATAAGGAAACTGAGGCAGAGAGAGGTTCAAAACTTGCTGAGGTGACACAGCCAGTAAATAGTTGGGCTGGATTTCAAACTCAAGTATGTCTGACTTTAAAAGCTCATGTTCTTAGCCATTCCGAACTCTATTGTTCCTTCAAAGTGAGTATATCTCTAATCAATACAATTTACAGAACATCTAAGGCATTGTGTTGTCTGTGTGTATGCGGGGGAGGGAAATAACAACGAAGAGCAAGGAAATTCATGACATTTTCTATTCAATACTATCTAGTTTAGGAGGTAAGAACTGTATGTAGCCATATGGAAAAGAATGGCCCGGCTGGCGTGGCTCAGTGGTTAAATGTGAACCTATGATCCAGGAGGTCACGATTAGATTCTCGGTCAGGGCACATGCCCGGGTTGCGGGTTTGATCCCCAGTATGGGGTGTGCAGGAGGCAGCCAATCAATGAGTCTCTCTCATCATTGATGTTTTTCTCTTTCTCTCTCCCTCTCCCTTCCTCTCTGAAATCAATAAAAATATATTAAAAAAATAAGAAAAAAAGAATGGAGACAGGTATTAGGAGAGGACAGGGAATGTGGCTGAGTGTTTACTATAATCTGGGTGCATCTTCTCAGCACCCAGCGAGATAAATGGTGCTACTGCAATTTTATACATGAGACATCTGGAACTCAGAGAAGCTAACCTCTTGCCCAAGGTCAACACAGCTAATGTGCTAGAGCAGTGGCTGTCCATCAACAGGCTCTGGTGAGAAGGAAGAGCTTTGGGGAAATTTAACACTACATATAATTGAGACATTTCACATTCATAACAACATATATAATTTGGGTAAGTTTATCATGAATAAGTTTGACAGTCTTAACAGCTGTCATATACTTACTTGAAGAGTTTATTTTTTTTGGAAAGGATAGATTTTAGCTACCTATAACTGTTATTTTTTTTCTGGCATTACATTAATTTTTTTTCTGTAGTAAATTTAAGTTTTACAGTTGCTCAAAAGATTTATAAGTGTCATTTTCTTACTTAGAAGATAATTACAGAAATCCTAACTTATTGCCAATCAGTAATGCCATTTTTATAATGTCTAACATCTGTATTCCTCCAGCACTTAAAAATATTATAATAAAATTCTACTTTCAAGATGTGTAAAGCCTTTAGCAGGAGCAATGTTGACATAGCCCTGCAGAAATACCAATGAATCACCACCCACCACAAACCTCTGCTCTGTTCTTGCTGTCTGCAGGCGCTGCTCTAAGTGCTTTGACATGGATTTCTCAACATCCCTACAAGTCAGGTATTACTCTTATTATCCCTTAGAACAGATAAGAAAACTGAGGCAAGTGGAGGCTAAGGAGGTGTTTCAAGATTACAAAGCTAGAAAATATACCAGGCAATCTGATTGCAGAGCTGATATTCTTAAGACATTTCATCTTTGGCCAAAAGGACATCTAAACTAAGCAAGAATCAGTATTTTTCCTATGTAACATGTTCTGGAAATGTTTGCTCAGGGCTGACCCTTGTAAAAACAACTCTTGGCTTGTTTACATATGCTAACCTTGTGACCCTCAAACCCAGAGGATCTATGAGAAACAACCCCTAACTGTGGTCGAGTCTGTTTCCCACAGGCTTTCATTTGTTGAATCAAAGTTGCTTCCAGGGACAGCCTGTCAACTTCCTTATCCTTCTTTCATGGCTGCTCTCATTGTCAATCAAATCATCTCACAATGGGCTCTATTCTCATTTCACTTCTATTTGATTTTGGGGGTTTTCCCAGTAGTATTTTTTTGGTTATAAGTCCATGCATTCTACGGAGAACAATTACAAAACCTTCCCAGCAAACAGCTGCTCCTGAATTTTCTCACTGAGCCTCCTGTGTCTTTACCTTTCACGCATTCCAGTCCCCTTTTGGGTAAGGGTGGCAATTCTTTGAAGCTTTGTGCTTCTCTTTGAATCATCTGTATGTCAACCTCAGTCCCCATGCTTTTGAAATTTTGATTGTAAAAAGGTCTGACACTATTAAAAAACCCACCACCAGTCAAGTTCACAGATCATAAAAATAAATGCCTATTTCTTTTTAGATTATTTTATATGAGATAATTGACCTTGGCACTTTTCTCCTATTAACATTCAAAGTAGAGACAACCAAACATTCCTCGCTGGAGCTTTCTTAGCCTTCCCAGGTGAGATCACTGTGCCCTGGCACCAGCTGGTGGACCAGGGGAGAGCTCTCTTTACTGCAGGATTTAGGAGGCTGCTGAGGATCTGAGAGTGCTACTTCTCCGTAACTGACATTTATGGGAGATAGCTTAGAGTCCAGCGGTTCTCAACCTGTGGGTCACGACCCCTTTGGCGGTCGAACGACCCTTTCACAGGGGTCGCCTAAAACCATCCTGCAAATCAGATATTTACATTACGATTCATAACAGTAGCAACATTACAGTTATGAAGTAGCAACGGAAATAATTTTATGGTTGGGTCACAACATGAGGCACTGTATTTAAAGGGCCAGAAGGTTGAGAACCACTGGCTTAGACCCTTGACACTCTGTAACTAACACAGGCATTAGCAATAATATGATACGTACAAACTGAGCATACAAAATGTGGGTTGACATGACATACAAAAATGTCAGGTTACATTAATGAAGTTTTAAAATTTCCAAATTTTCTCATAAATTATACAATCAAGTTCAAAAGACTATACATGCTTATATAATTTCCCTCCTTTAAAACGACTTTATTGGACAAGATGAGAGAGGGAGAGAGGAGGAAAGGGGAGCGGTGAAAGACTGACAGGCATTTTTAAGCAAAGTTACTAAGGATATCAACAGGCCAGAAGTCAGAATGTTTGCATCAAATTTATAGTTTCATCCTTTTGTACTAAAAAAGCTGAAAAAACTAGTATGTTAAAGTTACTTTATTTTTCTTTTCTGCTTCAATTTCCTCCCTTCTGTTTCAAGACTCAAAAGCACTATTGAAACTCCAGGAAAAGGCCTGCAGAGCCTTCCAGCGTCCCCTCCCTTTCAGCACCTGTCCACAGACCCGGGGACCTGACACTTTGTGCCCACAGCTGAAGTCACGTTGCCTACAATTCCTCTCCCAGCATTTCTCACCAGAACTCCTGGTAATCAGGTTTTTCTCCCTTGCATGCCAAAGAAACAGCTCTTTTCAAAGTCACCAGTGACTTCTGCATTGCCAAGTCCAGGGCTTAATTCTCAGTCTATAGCTGCAGCAGACCTATGAGCAGCAACTCACACAATTCCCTTCTCTTTGAGGAACTTCCTCCATTTGAATTCCAGGACCCAGCTCGCTCTCTCTCTCTCTCTCTCTCCTCTCTCTCTCAAAAAATATATTTTATTGATTTTTTACAGAGAGGAAGGGAGAGGGATAGAGAGTTAGAAACATCGATGAGAGAGAAATATCAGCTGCCTCCTGCACACCCCCTACTGGGGATGTGCCCGAAACCAAGGTATATGCCCTTGACCGGAACCAAACCTGGGACCCTTCAGTCCGCAGGCCGATGCTCTATCCACTGAGCCAAACCGGTTTAGGGCAGGACCCAGCTCTATTGCTGCTTCTGCTCTCTCATTGACCATTTTTTCTGTCTCCTTTATTTTCCACCTGAGCATCTAAATGCTTTTCTTTTCTATCTGCATTTACTTTCTAGGTGATCTCACTCAGACCCAGGCCTAAGTACAATTACACTGATATTAAAATTTATATCAACAATTACACTGATATTAAAATTTATATCTCCTGCTCTAAAGGCCAGGATGTATATCCAATTGGCTACTCGGCATCTCTACCTAGATATCTAGTCAGTTTCTTAAACTTAGGTTTCTAAAACTAAACTCTCTTTCTCCCCCCAATATGCTCTCCAAGCAGAGAAAATTCAACCTCTATTCTTCTGGTTGCTCAGGCCAAATATCATAGTGGCATCTTTGATTTATACTTTGTTATCCAACCCTCAAAAATTATGTTTGAAGATGCCACCTTCAAAATACAGTAAAAGTCCTCACTTAATGTCATCGATAGGTGCTACATGATCCAGACCCATCTACCCTGACCTCACCTCTTACCACCCTTTCCTGCTTATTCCACTCAGTGACCCAGGAGGACAAAAACTGTTTTTGGTTCTGCTGTAACAGTCGAACTCCAATTTCCCACTGACTTGCCCCTTCCTTGATTCTTTGCTTAAATTTAAAAGTTACTTTATGAGAAAGGCCACCTCCCTCTCCAACATTCTGTTTCCCTTTTCCTGCTTTATATTTCTTAGCACCTGTCACCACATGAAATGTTTATGTATCTCCTCTGACTAGAATGAGAGAAGGGGCTATGCTGTATCCTCAGTGGGTGGGTGTTGGCCTTAAATATTTGCTGAAGGAATGAATAAATGACTTAGTGAGAGAGAGAGAGTGGAGTTCAGACCAATAATTACTTTCTTTCCTTACTTTGGTGCAGTGAATAATCTCCATGAAGAGATTACGCTGTTGACAACACAGTGGCAATTTCAAAGCAGAAACAAAAAGCATGGAAGAGGAACAAATAATTCAAGACTATGGTTCCTTCTCAGGGATGGTATAAGAATCACCTATAAAATTAAAAAAATACACAGGCCCAAGCCTAATCCTTGAAGAATCTGATTTAGGAGATGAAGGAGGGGCAGGGTAACTGTATTTTTAAAAGTTCCCCAAGTGATTCTGATGTCCAATCCCTGTTAAAACCACTTATTCAAAAGAAGTGTCTCAAAAGGCATGTGGTAACTATGCAGTAAGTAAAAGAACACACATTTGTTGTTTTCAACCCACATACCTGACTGGGGACTCAAAAATATAGTTGCTTTTTGTTTCTTTTTGTCTTCATGTAAAAGCACTGCCTAAAAAATGAAATACACTGGTTTACAAAATTGAAAGGAATAGCATCTGAAAGAGCTTTAAAACTGTAACCATATCCAACGAGAGCTGAAATTAGGCATGTGGGTGGCAGAATTTTGCAAGTTACTGAAAAGCAAGACACATATGCAGGGATCCTTAAAGCACGCCCTGCCATCCCGGGCACAGCAAGCCTCCTCACCACACTGTGCTGAGGGCAGAGGGAGGGAGCCGGGGGGTTAGCCAGAAGGAAGGAGTGAGGGCCAGGGCCTGCCCAGCACCTCGAGGACCCGGCACACCTTGAGGACCTGGCACAGAGCTGCTAGCACCCAGTAAAGGTTTGCTGACTAGACAGATGCTGGAAGGCCTTCTTGCTTAGGTTTGAGCTAGGTTTACCTGAACAAATGTTTCAGTTGGTCTCAAAGTACTAGGTGAAGAAGGGGATCCACATACCCAATGTGATTTAAACATACCTAAGAAAGAAATCGGCACTTTTTGTTCCTACTTTAAATTGAAAGCAGTAGCCCTGTTTTCAAACTTGCACAGAAAGCTTGTCTGCTGATATGACAGAAGCTCTACTGAATATATTGCGTGGACAAAATAATAATGTATTTGCAGAAATGAGAGGGAGCAGCAGAACTCTTAGATAGGAAGCAGCAGCTAATTATTTTTCATTGCAACTGGAAAAAATTCACCACACTCCAGCCCACTCTTCCCTTCTTATTTTAATTTTATAATATGACTACTTGACTTAAACTGTACATACTGCATTCTGAAGTAACCAAGACCAATGCTTCTGCTTTGGTTGGATTATACCGCGCCCCCCCCCCCCCCCATGTCCCCTTCCCCTCTGATCTGCTGCTGTCACAGCCTGACAGAATCACTGCTCTAATTGTTTTGAGAGCTTCACTATTAGACAACTTAAAACTTGCTTCTAGCTAAAAAGAAGCAATCCATCCATGCTGGGGACCGCAGGGGCATTCCTTCACCACTCCGTTGTACCAAAAAGGAACACAATGACAATGTGCTTCAGCTATTAGTAACACAGACCTTGAGTTCCTCTGAATGGTGGCCTACAAAAATAACTGTGGTAAAACTTTATTACATCTCATCTACACTGTTTACAGTTTCCTCATCTGTAAACTGGGGATATCAATAATACTACATTTGATGGGGTTGTGGTGAAAATTACATGAACTTACCCATGTAGTTAAAATAGTGCCTGGTCTATATTAAGCACTCAGTGAATGTCAGTTATTGCTATTATTTTGAATTCTCATAATTATATTTATCTCATATAAAAGAAAATCATGTTATTCTGGCATTTGTCCCACATTAGGGCAAAAAAGCTTGAGTTTGAGTTCTTTAGAAGTAGGGCAAGGTGTATCTTTCATAAATGTTTTAAGTCCTATTTTAAAATCAATAATTAATTTAAAAATATACTCCTTTGCATATAAAGCTTCTTTTTGGAAAAAGAAAGTACAGGTGATCTATAAGTTTCTTGTTTTAAAAAGAAAGAGACAAAAAAGAAAGAGACACCATATTGCTGATTTAATGAACTGGGGAAGAGGTTATTAGTGTTCCAGGAACAATAAACACTGGAATGAACACCTTAAGGAAACTATCAGCAGTGCTAACTTTTGTATGCTGTTCACAAACATATACAGTTGAGGACAGAAATAGGGTTACTATTTTAATAAAAAAAATTATGTCTTAGAGTCTCTTTTCTAAACTAACCATATTTCATCCACATTCACAGATTTGTTCTAAAAAAAGTGAAAGTGTATAAACTGCTTATATATATATACAAAGGCACCCTTACTCTTACTAGTCTGTCAAAAAGGTACCTTAAATATTTGAGCCATTTAAGATAATGTGTCAATTCAGATCCAACAACTTAAAGAGGCAAGATAATGGATGATTTTGAACTACTGACTTATGTTTTTCCTCATCATAATCATACTTATTGCAGAAAAATATTTCAATGATAAAATCCAAAGACAAATGCCTCCTTAATTCTCCTCTGCAGTTAGAACCACTATTAACTGTATAACCTATTTCCTTATAGTCCCTTTTCCACGCATGTGCATGTTATGTATTTAAATAGAAATACATGTGGCCCAGTGAACACACAGTTTGGCATCCTCCATGGCTGGGCAGTGCTTCAACTTCAAAAGTGCCCACACTGAGTAGCGAAGCTCAAGTTACAGTTTGTCTTATGGTCACTTAGGCTACATTTTTTAGGTACTGGGAATGACCAGGTTTTCATTTTATTGATAATCTTATTTAAAAAGTCAACCAAATTACTTTCATAAGCTTCTAAATAAAACAAGGAATTAAGTGTTTAAGACTTACATGAGATAAGAATTAAAGGAGGAGAGGGAATCTCACTTTCTTAAAAAAAAAAAAATCTTTTTGAGTCATTAGATTTGTTAAAGAAATAAATAGTACAGAACTCTAAAAAGATTTCCCTTGAGATGTGATTGGGAACATCAAAGTGTGACTGGTGTGCATACCTGGAGAGCCTTTGAACTGTGGGCATTCCTTTTTAATGTGCCCCTCTCGTCCACAAATAAAACAACGTTTTTCTCTCAAGTCTTTGTCATCCTGTCTCTTCCACTTTTCCGCCGACGGCCTGAGCATCTTCTCTCTCCCCAGATCGACAACTGCCTTCACCGGCTTGGCTTTCTGAGGCGTGTACTGCACGGGCTTCTCCTCTTTTGAGGACACCTCCCTCTCTGCACACTTGTTTTGAACTTCTTTGTCATCTTTGCTTCTTTTGTCCTTGTTCTCAGGGTATCTTTGGTTTGGGGTATCTTCCTGATCTCGCCGTCGCCTCACTCTGTAGAAAATGATATAATACTGGTAGGAAAAAAATCCAAACAGAATTCTAACAAAATAAGACAATTCCAGGTTTAGAAAATAATGAGAAACAGAAGGCATTAAAGGGCAACCCCAGAATTTAACAAACTTAAATCTATTTTTTTCTACTAAGAAGCAACCTCAGGGCTTAAGGGTGTTTTCCCTTTTTATTTTCACAATTTCTCCAGTGCTCTAAAACCAATTAGTGGAACTCCTTGATATTGATGTAATGAAACTTGTCCTTGGGGTGATTTTTTTAGAACCTTTCTGGCCTGCTTAGCATTCTTTACTAGACACTGGAAATTTGAGATGTGAAACTTTAAATACATTCATTCACATGCCTAGACAAGGGACCAGAAGGAAATAGGTTCACAAGCAAGTGATGGTTGTAAGGAGATCTGGGTCTTAAAATATTAAAATCATTTTTTTCTTGCCCATGACCAGTGACTATATTACTTGAGTAAAAAACAAATATGTACTAAATAAGAGCCTTAAATTTCAGATGATGACTTGTTTTATTTTTGTTGTTGTTGTTTGTTTTTGGTTAATCCTTACCCAAATATATTTTCCCATTGATTTTTAGAGAGTGGAAAGTGGGAGGAGAGAGAAACATCAATGTGAGAGAGACACATTATTGGTTGCCGCCCATATGTGTCCTGACAAGGGCCAAGGATCCAACCTGCTACCCAGGTACATGACTTTGACTGGGTATCAAACCCATGACCCTTTGGTCCCAGGGCCGATGCTCTAAGCACTGAGTAACACCAGCCAGGGAGATGATAACCTGTTTTTAAATGAGCATATTATCATCCAAGTAAAAGCACCACTACCACCCCAAACAATATGTTCAAAGTGAGCATCCAAAACCATGTCCCTCTGTCCTCCTGCAAACAGCAGAAAGCATGGTCACCAAGCTGAGTAGGTCACCATAGCAATATTAAGGTGTACAAGTAAAACTGTGTACAAGTGAAAGGGTCTTATAGTCCGAGACATTGTCAGTGAGTCCCAATCCCAACATGGCACGCCTGTTATTGTACATTAGAAGTGTAATTGACATCCTGAAGGAACCAATTTTACTTTTCATTGACTGAAATGATTCTGAAGTTCTCACTGCTGTAAAGGAAGAATTTTAGTTTCCTCTTTTCTCTTCCATCCCAACTGGAGAGGCCGATAACCAGATGATTGAGTAATGATTAGGGCCATGACCAATATTAGGAAAAGGGACCAGGCCTGAGAGACTGTCGCCGTTACACTGGAGTCAATTCTCATTATCTGTATGTAAGGCCATATTTTAAATCACCTAATTTTCATTAAAAAAACCTTAAATTTACCTGAGAACTGCTGAATTTCCTAAAAGTTTATTTTCTGTTACAATAGAACCTCATTTAAAAACTGGTACATTAAGAGCATAAAATCAAAACCACCACTTTTGAACATTTACTTACTTTCTCCTCAAAGGGCAGTCCTTCATGAAGTGTCCAATTTTCCCACAAATTCGGCAACATCTATCATTTGGGGCCAACTGTCCTTCAGTTAGCACATCTGGATCAAAAAAGTACTCCTAGAAAAACATAAATATATACAAATATGAAGTATTACTATGAGATCAAAACACAAAAACTAACCCGACAGCAATCAGGTATCTTATATCTCAACATCAACATTACCATTAACTTAATACCTATTATTTATACTGGTTAATTTCAAATCTAAAACCATTATGAGGTCTAAATCAGGATTTTACCTAAACTCCAATTTTATGTAGTCCTTTTCATCACACAGCACTCTGTTTATCCTTAACCACAAAGGTAGCTTTTCCCCAGCACTTCTAAATATAAGAGCATCACATAGCCCAGAAGTCAGCTGCCCCAGGACTTGGAGGGAGCTGAGTCCAGGTACAAAAGTTTCCTTGCTCTAAAAAAAGAGAAAAGCTAACACCTAATGAATTGAGGAACATGATTTGCATATACAGATTACAGAGAAAAATAAAGAGGCTATGTGCTGTTGCTTTATTTCATTGTGGTTTCTGAAGGGAAATATCAGAAGAAAGGAAAGACAATGGTCTGGACTCTAGCCCCTTTACCACTGAAATGAAGGTGGGGGACCAGCAGCATCAGCATCACCTGGGAGCTTGTAAGAAATGCAAAGTCCTCCTGAGTCAGAATCTGCATTTAACAAAATCCCCAGGTGATATGTTTGGACAAGTTTCAGAAGCACTGACAGACTACCACAGCAATATCTACAACTAGACGTTCACATGTAATCAAATGCTGAATATTGCTACACACAAAACAGTTAAGGTTCATTAAAAGTATATTCAGAAGACTAATGCAGAAAAAGAATAACTTTATTTTAAACATAAAACCCTCTAGCTCTGCTCTAGCTGGTGTGGCTCAGTTGGTTGGAGCATCGTCCCATGCACTGAAGGGTTGACAGTTCAATTCCTGGTCAGGGCACATACCTGGGTTTCAGGTTCGATACTCAGACAGGAGGCAACCAATAGATGTTTTTCTCATACATCAATGTTTCTCTCTCTCTCCCCCTTGTCCCTCCCCCCCCCCTCAAATCAGTAAAATATATCCTTGGGTGAGGATAATAATAATAACTGAAATACGTTATGTTTATAATGCAATTTTGTTTTTAATGAGTGCGGCTCAATAGAAACCTGAGCATTAGTTTATATGAGAACAGACAGTTCTAGTACAGGCAGCACCGTCCCATTAAGGGATTTATTACTCTTTGCAAGTACAGTAATAAACAAACAAAGGAAAGTCTAGACTTCATATGGATGCCCTTAGGCATGTGCAAATGGCTTGGCTGAGGCTGGCATGGAGCTCAATGCTGGTGGTGCAGCAATGCCACCTATATGTCTTACCAAGGAAAAGCAGCAGCACCAAAATTATAAATCTTCCCACCCAAACTACACCCAAACTACACCTCTGGCTATTTTTCCCCATTCTCCTGATGAATTGTCTCAGAGCAGGGATTTTTTAAAAAAATGTATTTATTGTCTAAAGTTTTACATATGTCTCCCTTTTCTCCAACTGACCCCCCCTTCCCCACCCCACCATTCCCACCTCAGGCAAGCCCCCAAAAGCAGGGATGTTTTAGAAAGGGTTTTTAGGGATTTGTGTTGTAATTGTTCATCTTGGTGGCTAGACTCACCAGATATTCAGAATATTTAAGTTATTACTGAAGTAATGTGTACAAATTAAATGCTTTCAGAATTGTTTTTATTTTTTTTTATATTTTATTGATTTTTTACAGAGAGGAAGGGAGAGAGATAGAGAGTTAGAAACATCGATGAGAGAGAAACATCGATCAGCTGCCTCCTGCACATCTCCTACTGGGGATGTGCCCGCAACCCAGGTACATGCCCTTGACCGGAATCGAACCTGGGACCTTTCAGTCCGCAGGCCGACGCTCTATCCACTGAGCCAAACCGGTTTCGGCTGTTTTTATTTTTTTTTTATGTCCAACAGATGCTTACCATTTTTGAGGGGTAGTCCTTTGGAAATCCTTTGACTGGAATACCAAATACTCTTCTACCATTAATAAATGCTTTCATTATAAAATTGGTCACTAAAAAGAAAAGAAAAAGAGCTCAAGTAGGTGAATTAAAAAGAGATCACATGAATATTTATAAACAAAGTTAACTTACTTTTCCTTGATAATCCAGCTCCAAGATTATGATTCAAATCAAAGGGATCTAAGTAAAAAAAATGAGAATAAGATAATCAAATGGAAAATGCCACTATTCATACAATAAATGGTTTATATAACAAGTGTTACATAATTTATCATTATTAAAAGTATTAAATAACTACCTTCTTAATGATCTTCAAATTTGTTATATAGTTAAGTAATATATATTCCCAACTACAAGGCAAGTTTTTTTCTCAAAAGTGTCCATCAGAAAAGAGCGTGTTGCTTTATATTTGAATTCTTATAAAATCTTTCACATTATGAAGAGTTGCTTTATTTTGAACAATAAAATACTATTTGGAGAAGATTAACATTAGCCTGACATTATTTAATGCTAGTTTTTGAATGTATATAGAGGTCACAAATATATTTAAAACATTTTAGCACTAAATGTTCCCGCCAATTAATAAGCTTTTTAAAGACCACTTTAGAAAATAATTCATCATGGATATCACAGAATGCACTCAAGTGATAAATTAAAACACACATAGCAATAGCTACTTGGATCTCAATTTCTAGTAAAGGCTTCATATAAGAATTTCCATATGATCTTAAATATTTTCACTCAAACATCTTAGATGAGTGGATATCTGTTGTGTTCTGGAACACTATTTGTTAGATGATCCAGAAAGTGGTAGGAAGGATACAAAAGCTGCTGATGTCAAAGATGTATGTGGGATCTGAATAAACTGGTTCATAAAATAAATGGGGATAAAGCATGCTTTCTAAATCAAAATACTTTATAAATGATTTAAAATAAATTTACACTCATGATAATTCATAAGTGAAACATAATGTGTAGATATTTAATTTAATTATTTCCTGTAAATGCTTAAAAACATATTCAAGAAAGCAAAAAACACAACACAACAAAACAAAAACCATTCCAAAATCTTTGGAGGGGGATCAACCCATTGTGATTTGAATTCCATTTTACATATTTTCACATTATAAGACTATCAATAGGTAGATAAAAGTTTAACCTAGAGCAGCGATTTTCAACCCATTTGTTGCCACATGAATTTTAAAACATGCGATACTTGACGTAGTCAGGGGGACTGACCTCTTTTCCCTTAGACTGTCAAATAAAAATATGACAACAGCCAGCACAATAGCCATTTGATGTGAATGAGTCAAAATTATACCAATTTTTTTTTTTTGCCAAATCGACACAAAAATATATTTTTTGGTGTGCTGCAGAATTTTAGTAATTAGTTTATGTGTGCCATGAGATGAAAAAGGTTGAAAGTTGCTGACCTAGAGTAACACATTATTTAGGTGATATGACTCCTGATAGGTAAAAACCCTCCATTAATAGCAAATAAAGATGTTGAAAATTCACTCTTATTAGGAAGGTTTTAAAAGTCATTTATTTTGAAGCTGGCTTATGTCTACTAAGTGTTCAATGATAATAAAAGATCTGTCATGGTGACCAAAGACATAATGTGAGAGGATCCACATAAAGGCATCCATCATTTAAAAGTAAGTGTTTAGGTGGGAAACAGATGCCTCCACCTGACGCAGGCAGTAACGGAATGGTGCACTGCACACCCTAATCAGTGGCTCCGGGCTGCCCTCCTGGAGAGATGAAGAACAATGCCCTCTTAATTCAAACTCTACATTCTATGCAACTTTAAGTTTTGATCTTATTTGTACCTTCAATAACAATGTATTTTGAGGTCCACTGTTTCTTAAAAGTTGTAAGCAGACTTTTTCTTCTGATGCTAATAACATGTTCTTTAAAATCAAAGTCCTCTGTGTAGAAACGAAGAAGTCCCAACCAGAGCTGCCCAACAGATTCTGTATTACTTCCATATTCTGGCCAATAGGTGGGCTAGAAACAGAAGAAAACAAGGGATATCATGCCCTATAGTAAAGTGTTAATGTCAATATTCACTTATATCTTATGAAGTAAATATGGGCTTATTTCAAATTAACTACAGTTTAAATACACAAAATATGTAATTACATAACTTTTCTTTTACATTTTAAAATAACACCTACCTGAGTTTATTAATCTTCACCCTATGACTTGGGATAGGGAGAGCTCAGGGTTTTTAATGTCAAACCTCAGAATGCATGCTAGTTGAAGAATCTTGAAATAAACTTCAAGAGCCTTGGTGATAATTATAAGTCTTTCCAAGTTATGTACAGAAATTACAGAGCAAATATTCATTTATTTGGAAAAAACTACCAAATTATTTGAAATTATTAGGCATTAAAGAACTTGGATATAGTCCCTAAAAACTCACCTGGCTTAAAAATGTTTTCAACTTCAAAGGAAACATCTGTATATGCTAGTTTTTTTGTTTTTTTTTGTTTGTTTTGTTTATACTATCATAATATAAATAAATATAGCAAATGATAATATAGTTGTTGACCATCTATCTATACTACAGCGTAGTATAGCTAACTTTTAGTCAAGGATGTAAGAAAAAAATCTTTACTATTAAAATACGTACCAGTTCATCTATTTGATCAAAAAAATAAATATTCCAGCCATCAACAAATATTTCAGGTTTCTTTTCACCTTTGTATATCTGCAATTAATTTTTAAACTATTAGTATGGATTACAAACTTAATGCACTGATACAAAACTTTAGAAAAATTGTTAAAATTTTAACTATAGAACCAGAGAATTTTTCAAAAATAGATTTTAATTGATTTCAGAGAGAAAGGGAGAGAGGAAGAGAGAGAGATAGAAACATCAGTGATGACAGGGAATCATTGATTGGCTGCCTCCTGCACGCCACTCCCCCCCCCCCCCCCCCCCGCACTGGGGATTGAGCCCATACCCTGGGCATGTGCCCTGACCGGGAATCAAACCATAACCTCCTGATTCATAGGTTGATGCTCAAGCACTGAGCCATGCTGGCTGGGCCAGAACCACAGAATTTTTGAGAAAAAAGAAGGCTCAAAATATCACCCAGTTTTACAGATAAGAAATAGAATTTACTTTATTAATACCTCTTGAAGGACAGGAATGACTGGTGGTTTCCTCTGCTGGAGAAAATATAGCACCATAAGTGTGTATGCATATGATGATAAGCTGCCTCTGGATGCATCACCAATATCACACATCTGGAGGGAAGGAAAATGAAGATCACAAAGGAAAGATTACCAATGTTTTCTGCTTGCAGCTATTCTATTATCACTAAAAGTAAGTGCTTCTACAGGGCATTAATATAAAAATTACATTTTCAAATGCTAAAATACGCCAACAAAACCAAATAAGAAAAAAAACAAAACCCCAAATAAAACAAAGAACCCAACAAAGCAGTGGAACAATCAGTCACAGCAAGATCAGATAATCATGTAAAATTTAAGACAAAATTTTAGCTTGCTGAGTAGGGCTTCCCAAATAGTTAAAAGAAGCTTTTGACATGGCTAGTCTTAAAAAAAAAAAAAAAAAGACATGTTTTCAACAAGGTCTGAAGATGCAATAAAGTTTCCTAATAAGGTACAACTGAAAGCATACTCACCTTTGTAAAAACTTTCATGGTATAGCATAAATATTTCACTCTGGGATCAATGGCTGAATAAGCAAATAAAAGCCTTGTGTTATGAAGGGCCTGTTAAAAAGGAAATTATACTATAAGGCTATCATTTAGAAGAAAAAGTTTTAAGCTAGAATATTCTGAAAAGATTTACACTGTAATTCATTTTAGAATAAACACACTTAGACTAAAACGAATATTTCTTACCCCCAAATAAGCTTCAGTAACTTAAGAGATAATAATTAAGAATTGTAAATGAGCCCTAACCGGTTTGGCTCAGTGGATAGAGCGTTGGCCTGCGGACTGAAGGGTCCCAGGTTCGATTCTGGTCAAGGGCATGTACCTTGGTTGCGGGCACATCCCCAGCAGGGGGCGTGCAGGAGGCAGCTGTTCGATGTTTTTATCTCATCGATGTTTCTAACTCTCTATCCCTCTCCCTTCTTCTCTGTAAAATCAATAAAACATATTTAAAAAAAAAAAGAATTGTAAATGACATTTGATTTCATGATTTCCATTATGTTAATAATAGAAGACCCAGTGTGCACTGGTGGGGTCCCTTAGCCTAGCCTACACCCTCTTACAATCTGGGGCCCCTCGGGGATGTCGGACTGCCGGTTGCCGGGATCAGGTCAAAATCCCCCAAGGGATGTAGTAGTGCCTGAAGTGGCAAGCAGCTGGGGAGGAGCCTGAGCCTGGGCAGGGCGCCGCACTGCTCCCGCTCATCATGGCCAAGCTGCACCTGCCGCTGCTTGGTAGCGCTGCCATGGAGATGGGAGAAGATCATGCTGCCGAAGCTGTGCTTGCCAGCCATGAGCCCGGTGTCTGGCACCCGTTGGTCAGCTGAGCGGTGCTTCCGCTGTGGGAGTGCAATGACTACCAGGGGGCAGCTCCTGCGTTGAGCATCTGCCCCCTTTTGGTCAGTGCGCGTCATAACAACTGGTCAAACAGTCGACCAGTTGCTTAGGGTTTTATATATATATTCATAGATGTCCTTAGTGTTAACATTCCTAAAAAATAAGGGGTATTAAAATAATCAGTTTCCTGAATATAATGAACAACCTAAACTGATCAACAAAAATAGATCCAGAGATGTAGAAACATTGAACAGACCAGTCAAAGCTCAGAGGGAAGGTGTGTGTGTGTGTGTGTGTGTGCGCGTGTGTGTGTGTGTAAGAGATCAACCAAAGGACTTGTATGCATGCATATAAGCATAACCAATGGACACAGACAGTAGGGGAGGGGGTGAGGTCATGTGCTAGGGAGTGGGAGCAGCCGGGGAGAGGTCAATGGGGGAAAAATGGAGACATATGTAATATTTTCAACAATAAAGAATTTAAGTAAAATTAAAAAAAATCAGTTTCCTGTAAGTAGATGGATGATTCCCCCAACCTGCCCTGGCATTGCCCTTAGGGGCCAGAGAGGTGCTATAAAGCCCTGAAACAAACCAAGTGTGAAACAGATATACACACACACACACACACACACACACACACTCTCCAAAATTAAAAAAGTTCAAGCCAAACAAAAGCGCCTGCCACTCTGACCTAATTTCAAATGAATATTAATATTAACTTAATTCTCTGTTATATCCCCAGCCTCACATCACTGCCAGGCACAGAGCAAGCACTAATAACTACTGAAAGAATGAATGCATTGGAATGAATGGCTTAAGAGACATTTGTTTCCCTTAATCTCCCTAGAGAAGCCGCTATATCTTACCAATGTGTTATACAAACTGATGTCCACTTCCAGACCACTTCTCAAATGGTAGAACTTTACAATTGGCACCTTTGCTGTTGTAATAGGCAAGATGTTTCTCAGACCTAGGTTGAAACAAGAGAGTGTCATTAAATACAGCTGAGCACAGAAGCTCTTATGTGAATACCAGAGGCCCGGTGCATGGATTTGTGCACTGGTGGGGTCCCTCAGCCTGACCTGCTCCCTTTTGCAATCCAGGACTTCTTGGGGGATGTCAGACCTACCTACGGGGCCTATGGGGATCAGGCCGAAACTGGCAGTCTGACATCCCCCAAGGGATGTAGCAGTGTGTGAAGCAAGTTGGCTGGGGAGGAGCCTGAGCTGGGGCTGGGCAATGCTCCCGTTCATTCCAGCCCTGCTGCACCTGCCAATGGCTGGGTGGGAAGCACTGCCACGGAGGTGGGAGAGGCACCCACCGCCACATCTGCGCTCGCCAGCCATGAGCCCGGCTTCTGGCTGAGCGATGCTCCCGCTGTGGGAGCACACTGACCTGAGTTGAACGTATGCCCCCCAGGCGGTCAGTGCGCGTGATAGCGACTGGTTGCTTAGGCTTTTATTTATAAATATCAATATGGATGTATACTTAACTTTATTGTTATTCCCACTTTATAGATGAGTAACTGAGTGCTAATAACGAGGTTGAGTGACTTTTTGAGATCACATAGCCAGCAAGTGGGGGAGCCAAGATTTAAAACCAAGAGAGTTTGATTCCAGACCCCCCCGCCCCAATTACTCTGCTATACTGCCTCTAAAGTAGACAGCCTTTTCTTCACCTACTTCCCATTCCAGAACTTGACACTGTTAACCTTAATGACACTTATAAGCCCATCCTCTAGGACTTTGAATTCACAGCACATCCTGGTTTTATTCCAATGGCTCCTTTTTCAGTGTCCTTCCTTAATTTCTACACACAGAAATTAAAGTGTAGTCCTCAATTTCTCTCAAACAACAATTACCTTGGCCTCTTTACTTTTCTCTTTCTTCGCTTCTCTACTTCTCTCTCTTTAAGGCTTTCAATGCAAAACTTCTATTTTGTTCTATAATCCTGATTGACAATTCCATATTTTTAGTTTCTTACTAGAGTGCTACCTCTTGGAGATTATACCTTCATGGCAAACTAAACACCTCCACACTGGTGTTCTCTGCAAATATTCCCATTTCCCAAGTACCCAGACATCAGCCCGAACCCTTACTTATTTCCTACTTGTAGGTACCAAATCTAAGAAATTTTCCTTTGAATCTGATCTTCTTTTCCTTTTCGGACCACTTGGACCTGGATAAGGTCTTTCTGCTCTGTCCTTGGGTTATACCCTCCAACAGAGACTATGCTAGTTGCCTAAAAACCTCAAGTTATGCTTTTATTGGGTTCCTCCTCTCCTGAAGAAACTTCAGTGGCTTCTTAATATCTACAGACTTTACCTTATCTCCTAATAGTTTCCACTTGAAACTCCTCTCTAAATGTATCAATCTTCTCACTGTTCTCCAAAATATACTATACTCCATTCTAAGGAAAGACTTCTCTTCCTATTCTTTTCAAATCATATTCATCATCATTTGAGATCAGAACAAGCCCATCTTTTCCATTAATCTCCCCTATGCAACAATTTCCCACTCTCTCCTCAGAAGTTATTTAATACTTATTAATATTAATAAGACACCAATTCTGTAAACATAATATACATAAGCCATGATGCCGTTTTATTGGCATTAGTAAATTCTAACTATGCAAAATACTAATAAAAAGATGAAAATAGCCTTAACTGGTTTAGCACAGTGGATAGAGCATAGATAGGCCTGTGGACTAAAGGGTCCCAGGTTTGATTCTGGTCAAGGGCACATACCTAGGTTGTAGGCTCAATCCCCAGTAGGGGGCGTGCAGGAGATAGCCAATCAATGATTCTCTCTCATCACTGATGTTTCTATCTCTCTCTTCCTCTCCCTTCCTCTCTGATAATAATTAAAAAAAAAAAAAAGGGCCAGTCTTTAAAAAAAGACGAAAATATTTTTAGGACTCTCTTCTTCTCTCTCTCTCTGCCCGCGCCCTCTTCCTTTAGGTGTGTTTCTTTCTTTACTTTTCCTAAGCTCCAACGGCCATTCTTTGCCTCTGTAGCTTATTTCCTGAGCCCATGCAGCCCAGCTAGCTCACTTCCTCCATGGCTCATTTCTACCTCTGATTTTCTAAATAAACTTTTGCTTGTAAATCAATAAATCTATATCTATATTTATATGTAGAAAAAATTTACAGAGATACCTGAATGTTTTTTGAGGACTCTGGCCAATTCTTCAATAGTTCTTATACAGTCCAACCCCTGTAACAAAAATGGCAAAGTACTGAACCAAAAATGGAAGATAGGTTTCTAACCTAGTTATAATTTCTAGTACCTTCAGAATAATGAAATTAATTTCACCTCATTTTTTTCCCCTTTTAGGTGAGCATTAATTAGTATACATAGCAAATATCCTAAAGATACCCCCCTCCCTCCAAATACAGCCTACTTAATTAATTGCTTTTGGAGGCTCAACAGAGGCTGAAATTGGAGCCTCCAAAAAAGTCTCTGAACCAGTGAGGACCTCCATTTTTCCCTCTGGGTAATTATGTCACCAAGAAGTACCCTATGTGCCAGCATAAATAAGAGGGAGCTTCTATGCCCTAATTCATTCTGGGTAGCCCTTCATTATTGTTTCATTAAGAGCTGAATGACTGCTGTGGAGAGTGATTAAGCTCACATTATTTTTCCATAGGACTAGACAAAAATATAATGTACAAAATGAAAGTCATACGGCAAATATGAATATTTCTAATAGATCATACTTAAAAATATTTCGGCTGGCCCTGACTGGTTTGGCTCAGTGGATAGAGTGTCGGCCTGCGGACTGAAGGGTCCCAGGTTTGATTCTGGTCAAGGGCACCAAAAAAAAAAAAAAAAAAATTTCGGCTGACCCTTTCCAACATAGGTCTTTTCGAAGGTTATATATGTCCCACAATACACTGAAATTTTATTTTAGAAATGCCTTCAAAACTAGTTTATAAATCATGTAAAAATTCCATCTTGATGATGTACATTAAGGTCATTCTAGATATCGATCCCAATATTACTTATCTACCTTATTCAGCAAAGTTGGGCCTGATAACTTTGCTATTTTCCCAAATCAGATACATCCTCAAAAGACAGACTTGAAACTAAGAGAAGGCATAAATAGATCTTGGGCAACAGCAGCATCACTCATGTGGATATATAGTATTTGCACTGTTGCTAAAAAAATCTTTTTAAGAGTAGGTATTTGGTACTAATCAGATTTTACACCTTTTCACAGTATTTTTATTTCATCTTCACCAGAGCTGGCAAACCTTTTGTTTTGTGGATCTTATGGTCTGTTGCAACTACTCAGTTCTGCAGTTAGAGTGAAAGTGGCAGTAGAGTATACATAACTGAAGGGGTGTGGCTATGTTCTAATGAAACTGTATTTACAAAACAGGCAGTGGGCAGAATTTAGCCCGTGGACCGCAGTGTTTGCTGACTCCTGACATACATGATCCAGGCTGATATGCGTAACAATCTCCTGAAGCAAAAGGACCAGAATTACCATTTCCATTTTGTAGATTATCAACCAAACACCACATGTATGGGGACTGATAAAACCAAGTTTGTCTTGAATCCAGGTCACTGGACTACAAGTTCAGTACTCTTATCATTATACCACATTACTGCCTGCTAATCTAAGCCTAGCTGCTATGCCAATGGGACACTGGAGACGCTGGCTTGGCTTTCTAGAATCCCCAGAAGTTGTTTTCAAATTCACTTTGTACTCCAAGTTGAAAGTATAAGACTTTCTAACCCTTACATCCACTCTAAACTTCTTACTATATTTGGCCAGACTGTGCCCTGATAAATTTGGAGAACACCAAGCTATACTGTCAAAGTTATCAAATCACACTGCCTTAGCAAATGGAAGTGTATGTGGTCACTGTACCTCAGCAGTTTCAAGTCCATTAATTGTCATACAGACGTCAAGATCACTCTGTTTGAACCCAAATCCATTTTTGGAGGAGCCAAACAAGCTCAATTTAGTTCCTGTTAGGGATATATGAAAAGTAATAATTAACTGATTACATTTACTTTTTGGATCAAAAGGTCCCTCTCACAAATCAAAATATCCAGTTAACTATCTTATATTAATCACCTAATTATGTCCTTATTAATCAGTCATTTATTATATTTTTCTCTCAAACTTTACCTTAAATAAATACAAGTTGTACATGGCATGAAAGATTACCAAGTACCACTTTATTCTTAAATGTAAGGATATTGCCTGGTCAGCGTGGCTCAGTCATTCAGTGTTGACCTATAAACCAGAAGGTCACGGTTCAATTCCCAGTTAGGGCACATACCCAGGTTGCAGGCTCGATCCCCAGTGTGGGGGTATGCAGGAGGCAGCGATCAAGGATTCTCTCTCATCACTGATCTTTCTATCTCTCTCTCCCTCTCCCTTCCCCTCTGAAATCAATAAAATAAAAAAATAAATAAAGAAAAAATGTAAGGACATTTTGAGGAAAATGTGGATCTCCTAAACATATTTAATACTGTAAGCTTACTACTTTCTAAATAAATTGACTTTTTAGAGGTGTGAACTTTGACTCTAAACATAGTCCTCAATGAAATTCACTTCGTGGCATCTGCTAAGAGAAATCCTATATGATAGCTGTCTTCTCTGTTGGGAAGCTAGGACTGAGCCGACCAATGGCCACCCTAGGCATGCCACCCACTGAAGCCCTGTCCCCTTCACTGCAAGATTACGTTCTCTTTCTCAAAATTAACGTGACTGCAACACATGGACGCTTTCTGAAGGAAGCTCACCCTACCCTTCTTTTCTTAAAGGTAAAAAGTTAGTTACCTGGAAACTCCTGTCTTATGAAACTTTCTAGGTTTTGCCGAATATGTTCACGAGCTTGATCTTCTAAAATAGTTGGAGAAAAATCCTCTGTTTTAAATAAAGAGAAACATCAGAAACAAAGATGTTCACATTCTCTGAAAACTATATTTTTAATAAAATGAAACCTAACAGGCTTACAGAAAAAAAACACCCTAAGTTTTGTGTCTTCTCAGTAGAAAGCATGTAAAATAAAGAAGATGCCTTTAAAAAAAGATCTATCACCAAGAACTACTTCTGAAATGGAAAACTAATCTGAGAAGTACTGCCTTTCAGAGACCCAGGGTTCTCCAAAGGGCAGCCTTCAGGAAACTCTTCCAGAGGGTGCACACAAAAGTTTCTGAGCATGTGCATATATACACTGAGTGGCCAGATTATTATGACCACCTGACGTTTGTAGGCAAATTAGCTATAATTTCGTGCTGAAGTTGCTAGAGGGCCAGACCATTATAAATAGGGAGGCAGGTTGTTTACCACGACAGAAGTGATTTTTCCCTAAGGATATGGGTAAACAATGCGATTTAACAGCCTTTGAACGTGGGATGGATATATATATATATACACACACACACTCTGAGTGGCCAGATTATTATGACCACCTGAGGTTTGTAGGCAAATTAGCCGTACACTGCATCGTACGGGAGATGGAAGCCAAAGGCCTGTTCGAACACCTTTGCTGTCTGCAGTTACCAAGATAAAACATCTCCAATTCGCACAAGGATTGGACAGTCGAGCATTGAAAAAAAGTCATGTGGTCCGATGAATCACGTTTCCAGTTGCATCATGCAGATGGGCAGAGTGAGAATTTGGTGGAAACAGCATGAAAGCATGCACCCTACATGCGTGAGAACAACCCTTCAAGCTGGTGGGGTCAGTGTTATGGTTTGGGGCATGTTTTCCTGGCATGATTTAGGCCCTTTAATTCGTGTGGAACAATGTCTGAATAGCACAACATACCTAAGTATCGTTGCTGATCAAGTTCATCCTATCATGTTGATGGCGTATCCCAATGAAGATGGCTTCTTCCAACAAGACAATACGACATGCCACGATGCTCGTATTGTGCAGGAGTGGTTTCAAGAACATGAGGGAGACTTTACCTTGCTTAGGTGGCCCCCACAATCACCAGATCTCAATCCAATTGAGCATTTGTGGGACGGAGTTAAAAGAGCCATCAGGCAGCTGGTTCCACAACCATCAAATCTCACAGAACTGGACAGTGCTATTCATCAGGCATGGTGTCAGATTCCTCGCATCACCTTTCAACATCTCGTGTAGTCAATGCCAAGAAGAATCGCCGCAGTATTGAAGGCAAAAGGTGGCCCAACGAAGAACTGATGGGTGGTCATAATAATCTGGCCACTCAGTGTATATATCCCATGTTCAAAGGCTGTTAAATAGCGTTGTTTACCCATATCTTCAGAAAAAAATCACTTCTACTGTCGTGGTAAACAACCTGCTTCCCTATTTATAATGGTCTGGCCCTCTAGCAACTTCAGCGCGAAATTATAGCTAATTTGCCTACAAACGTCAGGTGGTCATAATAATCTGGCCACTCAGTGTATATATTCAAGGAGGACCTACAATTTCCTTTCATAGGTTATAAACTCCAAAAAGGCTTAAAAAGTAAATCACTTGTTAAGAATGGTCATCTTTTAGCACACAGACACCTCAAGATGTAGCACCGTGATGCTTCCAGTTCTTCTCTAAGTAGCTGCATCCCTTTCCTTTAAAAGATTCTTCTTAGTATAAATTTAAACCTCTGCATACCAGTGCATCCCAAAACCAATGTTTCTTAAAGTGCTGTTATGTAGGCTATTAATTAGTGTTAACCAAAAGTATTCTATGCTCAATTTTGGAAATTGGGATTAAAGAGTTAAATAAATTCTTTACCATAACATTTATCAAAAGCCTTTATTATGCTACTGTGCCCTGTGTTCTTCGAGGGAACAGTAAGTAGAGTTATTCCCTACTTGACCCATAAAATATTTCTTATCACAAAACTAGAGGCCCAGTGCACAAATTTTTGCAGGGGGGTGGGGTGGGGTGGGGTCCCTTGGCCTGGCGATCAGGGTCAATAGGGGCAGATCGGGACAGGCCAGCCACCTGGGGGAAGTGACTGTGTGAGGTTGGCTGTGGCAGCGCACTCACCACTAGGGGGCAGCTCCTGCATTGAGTGTCTGCCCCCTAGTGGTCAGTGGGCATCATAGGACCGTCCGGTCATCCGGCTGTAACAGTCACTTAGGCTTTTATATATATAGATACTATTAACTGTACCTAGAAACACATTTCAAGAAATTCCACTTGAGAAATGATAGTACTCTAATCTAAAGCCTTTAAAGATTCTCCTTCCTGTCTTTAGCAATTATTTACTATGTTTCCCAAATGGAACAGGATACAAAGAACACTGGATACAATGGGGAACAGAACAGATTTAGTTCCTATAAAGAAGTTAGAAGGTTAGTGATTCAAGTGACTCTCGAGAAAACATCAATTTAACAAATCAAAAGAAAAGTTAACAACTTACTATAACACTGGATACAAACTTGATCTAGGATACTTGTAAATTTGGGCGTCAATGGTGGCAAAGGTTCCAGCTGGATTCTTTTGAAGTCTTCAGGGCAGTCCTTCTTTAGATGACCCTCTCGTTTGCATAAACTGCACACTACTGTAGGAGACTGCAGGAGGAAGGCAAAGCAAAACAAGACTTAAGATAAAACTTTATTTGCCAAATAAAGGGGTCGTAAATCTTTTTTTTAAAAAAATATATTTTATTGATTTTTTACAAAGAGGGAGAGGGATAGAGAGTTAGAAACATCGATGAGAGAGAAACATCGATCAGCTAAATCTTTTTTTTTTAAAGTACACAGTCTACTCTTCACATTCCAAAGGAATCCTCCAATATAATAAAAGCCTAATATGCTAAGTGTCTGGTCGTCCATTCAACCAATCAAAGCATAATATGCTAATGATATAGTAAGGCCACTCAATTGCTCGCTATGACGTGCACTGACCACCAGGGGGCAGACGCTCTGACTGGTAGGTTAGCTTGCTGCTGGGGTCCTGCCGACTGGGACTGGGTGAGATGGGCCAGAATGTCCTGGAGCCCTCCTGCGGTCCCTCCCTGGCTGACCAACCTCTTGCATCCCTCCCCGGCCCTGTGCACCTGTGGGGTCCATCAACCTGGCCTGCACCCTCTCACAATCCGGGACCCCTCGGGGAATGTTGGAGAGCCAGTTTCAGCCCTATCCCACAGGCCAGGCTGAGGGACTCCACTGGTGCATGAATTCTTGCACCGGGCCTCTAGTGAAAATATAAAGTGCAGCCATTCCAAGCTATCTGAGATGGGGACACCTGGATGGCATACTCAAGAGGAAAAGGCAGTTATTTTCACTACCAACAGTATTCCTTTTCTCCTGTGCAAATTCCCATAAGACTAAGGAGGGAAGTGGACCAGTACTGGAGTTGTAGACGAACTCATTAACCACTACCAAAATGGGGAGTGCCCTGTTCTAGTACATAAAATTGTAATCACATGCATTACAACTGTTTCAATTCTCCCAGTTCTATGTCTAAGACTGGCACTGATTACCTACCTTGCCTTTGGTGAAGGTGAGCTTACTAAATTCATAGAAGTTAGATGGATCCATGGTTGAATTTTCTTCACATACATTTTCCTCCTTAAGACTGATTTTATTAAGTTCTGTTAGTAGAGCTCCATCCACATCTTTTCCACATTCTTTCGAGTCTTCATACTTAGACTCGCCTACCTCCTCATCCTCTTCAGATAGGGCATCCTCATCCCCTGATCCAGTGTAGGCATTGTCTAACCCATCTTCATTAGCACCATCGTCCTCATCTTCTTTTCGGGTAACGCCCTCCTCCTCCTCTTCATCAGAGTGAATGACTCCTGAGGTCTGACTCCGTCTTAAAGGGGCAAAGTGGCTTAGAGAGTCTTCTAGTTCATCAACATCTAAGTTTTCTTCATCAACATCTACGTCATTATCTAAAGTAGCAAATCCATCGCATTCTTTAGCTGTAGAGCTTTGGAAGCCTTCTACATCCAAAGTGCAATCTGTCTCAGTATTTCCTGTGCTACCAGAGGTGAGAGGCTCTCCACGTTTGCTGCTGCTTAAATCTCGAGCATCAGCAGTCAAAGGATGCTTGCCCTCCCTTCCAATTTTTTCTTTCTCAGTTTTACCTCCAGTTTCTCCATCTCCATGGTGTACATTAACATCCTCATGATTATCACAACTAACTTCTACCTTGATACAACCTGTGTTTCCCAGGTGGACACTGATGTCTGTGCTTCCTGTTCCCTCTGTTGGTGGGCTTCCAAAGCTTTCAGCAGTCTCTTTAAGAGTAACTGGCTGTGCTGTGCAGGTATTTACAGCTGAACTGGGAGCACTGGGACCTTGAGCAACAACTGACTTTTCGAGTTTATCATTTTTTGCTTGTAAATCTGGATCATGCTTTGCTACTTCTTTAGAATGTTCTGAACACGTAACAGTACTCAGAGGCTTCGGAAGGCTAGATTTTGTAATTTTGTGTGGGAGAGCAAAATATTTATATGTTGTTCTTAAACAATGAAGTATGTATTCAAACACAGGTTGACTATTTAGGGTTCTTGCCACATTCCTTTTAACAGAGTAGGGATCTGGAATGAAAAAAAAAATCCATTGCATACATTTGTATTACATGTTTTAAAAATTAGCCTGCTCTAGATAAAAATAGACAACAAATGAACAATTGTAAAATTCAGCATGTATCTTAACTATGCTTTTAAAAACTTAAAGATGGGGAGTAAGAAGATTAGAGTTTAAGAACAAAAAGAAATGTTTTCTTAAATATCTGCTCTATGAAGAGAACCCATTCTGTTCTGAACCAGTACCCCTTCCCTATTTTGTTCTATGACTGTGGGGATAAAAAAGATGTCCTGAGTGTGGCTCTTGTGCCTGGGGAAGTGAGGGCTTTCCACCAGGTTCTGCTAAGTGCTCTGCCTCCCGACTCAGCCAGGCTGTGTGGTTTGTACAGCTTACCTCCACTCTTCTGCCCTGGGAAGCCCCATCACTGAACTGGCTGGGCTGAATTCAGGGGCGAGAGGGAGGCACCAGGAGGAGACACCACTTCTCTCAATCTTTTCTCCTCCCCTAGACTCCAGCAGGTTAGGTAATTGGCCAGAAGAGCCGAGCCAGAGAAACTGCAGGGGAGGGTTTAAAAAGGTGAGATCCCTATGACTGTACAAAGAATTTATGCAAAATGCAAAAAAACCCCTCTTATGCAATATAAAGCTTGAAAAAAATCAAGCAAAAATAACAGAATTCCATTTAGGAGATTCTTTAAATTATTTAAAGGAGGAGAATTAAGATTTCTAGAGAGGTTTCAACCGCCTGACTTTGAAAAGCTGAGAAGAGATAGTCCATTTAATGAAGTCTATGGGGCACATCAGTGTGTCTTTTATTTTATTCATTTTTAATCCTCACCTGAGGATATGTTTTAGAGAGAGGGAGGGAGAAGGGGGAGGAGAGTAGTAAAGGAGGGAGGTAAGGAAAGACAGACAGAGACGGGGAGAGCAAGAGAAAGAGAGAGAGAGAGAAAACCATCAAGGTGAGAGAGAAACATCGATCGGTTGCTTCTGACCAGGGACTGAACCTGCGCCTAGGTATGTGCCCTGACTGGGAATTGAACCTGCAACCTTTTGGTGTATGGGATGACACTCCAACCAACTGAGCCACCTGACCAGGGCCACATCAGTGTGTCTTTTAAACAATGTTTTCAATTAAATGAGCCTCACTAGAAAAAGTGTTTTCATTAATAAGTTCTAAGTGTTACTGCAGATATTCCAAAAATAACTATCTTTTCTATGGTGGGGAATCTAGCAAAGAATGTTATTTTGCATGAGGAAAAGTATTATCCTCAACCTCTATAAAACTAAACAACATCAACAATTCATGAAATAACTCAATTAAAAAATACAGAAATGAGGACATTAAAAGAAGAAAGGGGATTCATACATCACTGGGAGAAAACTTTTTAAGGGCTCAAGTTTTTAAGCAATTTACAAAGAAAACAAGGACTCAGCCAGCCATTATTTAGTTGCTTAAGTGATTAAGATGCGCTTATTGCTGCACTCAAGAAATACACTTCAAAACAAAGTTTGGTTACTTGTAATGACCACTGTAATGCATGCAAGATCCTATCTATTTCACTTTTGGGGTCAGGCCTACCTTACATGTAGAAACTGAAAAGAGACTGAAATAAAAAGCATGCTGTTAGACAGGTACCTTAAAAAATAAAAAAGGAATTAAAGATAAACATTTTGGGATACCTTCGATGGCAATGCGCTTTTTGGGCCAATCCTTTGACTCACGAGATATCATTTCTTTCACTCGGATACTTATCACTAAATCAGCCAAATTAAATTCTAAAGCATAGAATCGAAGCAATTCCACCCAGAGCTGCCCAACTGGCACTGAAGGCTGGTGTTTTAAATCAAATATTAATGATACCTATTAATCGCAAAGAGAAAACACAGGTATTTCAGATGTCAGCACAATTTGAAAAATTAGCATTCAAAAGCATGAAATTTTTAAAAATCTTAAAAACCTTAGCAAAGATATGAATTTGACAACCATTTAGATAAATCGCATTCTAGTTTTAATTTTGCTTGTAGAAAAAGAGCATTCTTTCACTACACTGCTGGGATTAGAGTATTTTAAAACTTTGTCATCATCATAGGAATAGACAGACAGTTGTATGTAATCAGACAGTACTCCTAGTTTTGAAGTTCTAGTGACTGGTGGAGAGAACTGTGCATCTATTTCATTGAGCTCTCCCTGTTTCTGCTGCTGGAGGACACCTTTACAATGTTACACACAGAAATGGGTGGCAGCTAAAAGCATAGAGCAAAAGGAAAAATGCTCCTCTCATTTGCTCTGAGAAGCTACTTAAGCTCACTGAATGTGCCAGTGATCTTAAATTAATTTGAAAGTCAAATAACTCTCTATGTCAGATATTACTGCTAGTTTTACATTCACAGACTCTTGACAAGTTGGAACACACTGTAATTAATTGGAAAGCACACAGGACTTAGAATAGGAAAAAAGCACGTGTCCAATACACATTCTGCCACTTCATAGTTAACTGCTCTGTGACTTAGCTTCTTCCTTCTCATTTGGCAGTATAGCACAGTGGCTAAGAGAACTGGCTTTGGAATGAGACATGCTTGGGTTTGAAATCCCGTTCCGCCATGTACTAGCTGTGTATGATCCTAGTCAAGGTATATAAGCTGTCTAAGCCTCAGTTTCCTCATGTGAACAATGGGGATCACAGTACCCACCTCATAGGGTTGTTGGGAGGATTGAGTGAGAGAGTGTCTGAAAAGAGCTTAGCACAGTGCCTGGCACACATGTTCAAAAAATGGTCGCTATCATTATCTGCAGAGTAGGGATGATACCACCTATAACACAGGATAGTTATGAGGATTAAATCAGAAACAAGGGAAAGCAGACGTGGTTGCTCTCTGTATTTTTTCACTTAGATAAAATCTTTAAGTACAAGAAATCCATTTATCACTGAAACATAGTCACAACTGTAAGATGCTGTTAAGAAGTAATCTAGTTCAACTCCCGTATGTTACAAGAGAAGAAACTGAAGCCAGAGAGTTTATGTGACTTGTCAAAGGTCCCACTGCTTGTCAGCGGCAGAATGAGAACAGTCTCCCATCCCAGTACAGTGCTATTTCAATCACACCAAGCAATTTCGACAGTTTAGATATCCCTTTCAGAAGTGGCAGCATGATTACTCTCTCCAAATAGCATAAAAATGTAAAGACATAGTCTTTAATTGGACTTATAGTAATAGCTTTTCCTTCTAAGGTATAAATTTGTTCCTGATTGCATTTATTATATCAAGCTTCAAAACAAGTGGTAGAGTATTTTAATAACTACTACATCTCAACCACGCAGAATCTATCTAATAAGACAAAGTCATCAGGTGGATTTACAAAGCAGACCTGGTTGAAAAAGGAAGTTGTCTAGGTCCCAAACTCTATACAGTTGAGGACACAAAGAAAACCCCCAGAAATTGAAAGCCTTATTAAACTTCACCTCTTCATCCATAGGATTTTTAAGCATCTCATTGAAATGACTTGGTAATACTGTACTATGGAACTTAGAGACCTTTCATATATCTAAACTAGTGGTACTTAAGCGATTTTTTTTGGTTATTGTCATTGTTTTTTTAAAGTAGAGAACACTTTCTTTTTTGGCACTGAGTTAAGCATTCTATAAATCAATGACCCTATGAGAGGGTACCAATATCATCCCCATTTATAGGTGAGGAAACTGGGGCCCACAGAAAGATTACGTCACTTGCTCAAGGACACACAAGCTAGGAAGTGGGAGAGCTGGGATACAAATACACATATTCTGGCTCCACAGCCTGTGCTCTTATCCACTACTGGAACCATAAATAGGACACAGATAAAAGTGTTGCTGTGCTGGTGACAGCAGAGGAAGACAGGTTCCCTCTCCCCTTCCCCCTCCAGGATTATAGAAAGCAAACTGGAGTATCTATGATTCACCACTACTTCCTCTTTGTAGGCTTGGACTAGAAGAGTGATATGACCTATTGGTGTAAAGCTGGGATTAAAATCCTGGTCTCAGAAGTAATTTGCGGATATTATTATCATGTCACCCCCAAGGGTTATAAGGTTGTGGGGTCTGCCCCAATTTGGGGCAAAATCCTATTCTTTTTTTTTTTTAAGTATATTTTTATTGATTTCAGAGAGGAAGGGGAGGGGAGAGATAGAAACATCAATGATGAGAGAGAACCATTGATCCGTTGCCTCCTGCATGCCCCCCACTGGGATCAAGCCCACAACCCAGGCATGTGCCCTTAACTGGAATCAAACCTGGGACCCTTCAGTCCACAGGCTGACACTCTATCCACTGAGCCAAACTGGCTAGGGATGAAATCCTATTCTTATTACTAGTATAGTTATATTGCTCAGATTTTTGTTTGAAATTCAAATGGCAATTCTTTCTTTGTGCATAAATTTCCCTGCCCACCCCTAACGGTATGGAAACAAGTTCATATAATTACTCATTGTTATTTTAATAATCTGAGGTTAACTTTTCATCTGTTTAAATCTCATAATAACATCATCTAAGACCTAAGTACTTTGAGAATAGGTAGGGCTTTAGCTTTGAATTCTGAGTATCTTTCACAGGACCCTGCACACAGAACTACATCAGTAACTGTAAATCTAATGTGAATTTTACCTTTTCTCATTACTCGTCTATTCAAAGGACTGCACAGACTAAGAAATGAAACATCAATGAAACAGTTAAGATAATTGAGGAAAGAAGAGAGGACTGATTAATTAATGAACTCTACAATTAATGGTAGAATTAAAAATAGATGATAAAATTAAAAATAAGAGAGAACACACCTGTCCTGTTTTAACAGGTATTTTTTTTAGTGCCTCTTCTTTTGCTGTGTCAGCATCCCCTGTGGCATTATCAGTGTATTCCCAGACCACGACGTCTTTCTGAATATCTTTTAGGTTGAAGTTGCCTAGTTTATTCAATGAGAATCCTTCAATCTAGAGAAAAATTAGACATACATTATTATAAGGTAGAAACAATTTTATATCAATCAGAACACATTAATCCTGAAAGGAATGAAAAGATAACACACTATGGTTCATTAAAAATGTGAAAGGTATCAGTTATGAAATTTTTCTGAGATATTTATAAATTTTTAAAAAAATATTTTTTAGAGTAAAAAATAAAGTTTTGATTTGCAAAATAAATGATTTTGTGAAATAACTCTTTAGTAAATAAGAGAAGGCAAAATGGCCCAGGCCAAAGGCCACAAGTTCTGTAGTAAATCTGTCTGGGATAAAATCTCAGATCCTGGGGTGGGAACAGGTAGAAGAGAGAATAGGGGGGATAAATGGTGATGGAAGGAGACTTGACCTGGGGTATGAACACACAATACAATATACAGATGATGTATTCTATAACTATACACCTGAAACTTATATAATTATATTAACCAGTGTCATCCCAATAAGTCCAATTAAAAAAAAGAGAGAAAAAAAAAAAATCTCAGCTCCCTCATGACTTTCTTTAGGTCTCAGGTTTCTGTTTAAAGAGATAACACTAGACCCTCCTTCATGGATAGTTGTGACATGAAATAATGGAAATAAAGGATTCAGATACAGGTATGGTATGGAGTAAATGTCAATAAATATAAGAATTGTTTCTACTGATATTGCTGAGATATTAATTGCTGAAGAAAAGCCTGGGCTCAAAAGGTCTAAGAAATGTGGACAAATCTGAACAGGTTTCTTTAGTGTACAATGGGATTTATCACAGCCTTGAAACAGGTTAATGTATATAATGAATGAATGTGGAGTGGGGTGATGTGGTATACTATTTCCCAACTGTATTTCCATATCAAATGGACTACTTCTTTGGTTTAGCACAGTAATCCTGAGAGAGAGAGAGAGAGAGAGAGAGAGAGAGAGAGAGAGGGAGAGAGGGAGAGAGAGAGAGAGAAATCATGTTGCTCCCAGTTATAACGGTTTCCTTCAAACTCAGGATGAAATTCACAGCCCTTTCCAGGGCTGAGAGAGGGCCCACATAATCTGGCTCTTTGCTTCTTATCTGACCCATCTTCCTGGCTCACAGCTGATACCTGCTACTTCTTCTGCTCGGAAGGTTCTTTCCCCCAACAATCAGGTAGCCCACTCTCCCTCAATGCACTCAGGCTCTGCTCGAGTATCTTTTTCTCTAAATAGATCCTTCGCTTTCACTTTCTGTCCTTCCCCCGGTTTATTTTTCCTCAGAGAAATTACTGCCACTTGATATGTACTCATTTACCTTTCTCACCTCACTGTATATATAAATTTGAGGACAAGGATGTTGTTTTGTTCACTGCTCTAACTCTAGCATCTAGAACAGTGCCCAGCACAGGTAAATGCTCAGTAAGGACTTGCTAACTGACTGAAAGAACAAACTGCTCTTACAGAAAATACGAGGTGCAGTGACTGTTAGATTTATATATTCAATATTTTTCTTTAATTCTGTGGATTATGTTTTTGTTTTCTTGTTGGGTTTTGAAGAGTAAAACATTTCTAAAGGGTTTATTAATATTTTTCTCTATTGATGCGGTTTGCACTTTTAGTTTTCTACATAAATACTTGCCTATCCCCAGGCTGCAAAGATTTTTCTCCTAGGCTTTCTTTTGGGCATTTTATAGCTTTAACTATGTCATTTATGGCTCTGATTCATTTTGAGTTAATTTTGGGGTATGTTGTAAAGCAAAGATTTAATGTTCATTTATGGATATCTAGTTTTTCCAAGATCAGTTATTGAAAAGACTTTCCTTTCCCCCAATGAATTGCTTAATTGGGGCAAGTCATTCAGATTTTCACAGGCTTGGGTGTGACAGAGGGCATTATCAACTAAGAGTTGACTTTGTTCTTTCTTTTTTCCCACCAGAGAAGAACATTCTAGCAAAGATACCTTCTCAAGACCCTGAATTCTTTCATTTCAGTACTACAAACACAAAGAGAGCTCCCTTAGGCAACCTGGCAAAAAGTGGACTGAAACTTCTTATTCCAGGACATAGTTCATAAGGGGCTTATTTTGCTTTAGTCTTTATTCCTGGGTCATGGCAGATAAAGGGTGCTGCTTAATTCTCAATCTATTAAGTAAAAAGAAAAAATCCTCCCCCTCTAGCCCCCAATGTATCCAAAGTTAAGTAACTACTACTCTGGTAAATGTTCCTTAAATAATGAGAATTCTACATATGTTAAGAAGAAAGGTAGTTAAAATATCCAAATGTGCCAAAGTTAGCTTTGCACCAAGTGAGAATTTCTATTAAGTAAGTGTACACAGACGTTATCAAGATAAATACCTTGGTATTAAAAGTGAGTTTAATTGTTCTTAAAGATAGTATCTAAGTATGATTTAAGAGCTTTGGAAACCAAGATGGCGGCATAGGTAAACATGGGAAACTGCTGCCTCGAACAACCACTTCAAAAATACAACTAAAAGACAAAACGGACATCATCCAGAACCACAGGAAGGCTGGCTGAGTGGAAATTCTACAACTAGAAGAAAAGAGAAAAGCACACTGAGACTCAGAGGAGGTGCGGAAGTAAAGTGCAGAGGCGCACATGGAAAGGGCTGGCAATTGAGGACACGGTTGTCTTTTTCAATCGGGAGGGAGTCGCAAGCTCCCGACTGCTCTGAACTCCAGTTCTGGGCGAGTCTCTGGGGACCCAGACTCATACGGGGAGAAACTGGACTGTCTGGCATAGGGCAGAACTCGAGGGTGGCTTTCTCTCAGAGGTGCTTGCAGCAAATACCGAGGAACACTGAGACCCCAGGCCTCTTAGGGCAGGACTGAGGATCAGCCATAGCTGTTTGCTCTGCCTTGTTGATTCCCCAAGACCTCGCCCCACCCAAGCTGTGTGCAGAGGCTTTTGCATAATAATGGCCTGGCCCTTTGCAATCTAAAATTACCTAACAAACTGCAGCTGGGTCAGAGAAACCCAGAACACCCAAAAGAAGGCCCAAGGCCCCACAGCAGCTTGCATTGCTTCACAGCTGGGCCTCATAGCTCCTGCGGGGTAGCCTCAGGCAGAGGCTTAATTAGCACCTCCTTAGAGTTCCAAGAGCCAGTGTACCCAGTGGTCAGAGCGGGACCATCCAGATTACAACTCCTCAGATCCATAAGGGACACACTAAGGGGGCAGACTCAGTGAGCACCAAAGCCCCACCGAAGCAAGTTTTGCCCATAAGGGTGTCTCCAGCACAGAAGTTCTCCCACCGTAGACACAGCTGATTCTCACAGCCAATTGGCCTGGAGGTCAATTCCTCCCAGTGATACCTACAATAATCAAGGCTTAACTACAAGACTGCACAAAGCCCACAAAGGGGAGCAACAATAGTGTCCACCTCAGGTAATTGGGGAGGCTGAGCCACTGGGCCCTATAGGACACCTAGCACAGAAAGCCACTCTATCAACACAAGGAAGCATAAAAAATGCGGAGACAAAGAAACAGGTCATAAATGACAGAAATGGAGGAAAGCAAACTAATGGATATAGAGTTCAAAACCACGGTTATAAGGTTACTCAAGAATCTTCTAGAATCCACTGATAAATTTAGTGAGACCCTCCATAAATCTAGTAAGACCCTTGAGGATATAAAAAAGGACCAACTAGAAATTAAGCATACACTGACTGAAATAAAGAATATTATACAGACTCCCAACAGCAGACCAGAGGAGCGCAAGAATCAAGTCAAAGATTTGAAATACGAAGAAGCAAAAAAACGCCCAACAGGAAAAACAAAAAGAAAAAAGAATCCAAAAATATGAAGATAGTGTAATGAGGCTCTGGGACAACTTCAAGCATACCAACATCTGAATTATGGGGGTGCCAGAAGAAGAGAGAGAGCAAGATATTGAAAACCTATTTGGAGAAATAATGACAGAAAACTTCCCCTACCTGGTGAAAGAAATAGACTTACAAGTCCAGGAAGCGAAAAGAACCCCAAACAAAAGGAATCCAAAGAGGACCACACCAAGACACATCATAATTAAAATGCCAAGAGCAAAAGACAAAGAGAGAATCTTAAAAGCAGCAAGAGAAAAAAAGTCAGTTACCTACAAGGGAGTACCCATACGACTGTCAGCTGATTTCTCAACAGAAACTATGCAGGCCAGAAGGGAGTGGCAAGAAATATTCAAAGTGATGAATACCAAGAACCTACAACCAAGATTACTTTACCCAGGAAAGCTATCATTCAGAATTGAAGGTCAGATAAAGAGCTTCACAGATAAGAAAAAGCTAAAGGAGTTCACCACCACCAAACCAGTATTATATGAAATGCTGAAAGGTATCCTTTAAGAAGAGGAAGAAGAAAAAGGTAAAGATAAAAATTATGAACAACAAATACACATCTATCAACAAGTGAATCTAAAAATCAAGTGAATAAATAATCTGATGAACAGAATAAACTGGTGAATATAATAGAATCAGGGACATAGAAAGGGAGTGGACTGACAATTCTCGGGGGGAAAGGGGTGTGGGGAGTGCGGGAAGAGACTGGACAAAAATCATATACCTATGAATGAGGACAGTGCGGGGGGGGGGGGGGAGGGTAAAGGCAGAGGGTGGGGTGGGACTGGTGGAGGGGAGCTATGGGGGGGAAAAGAGGAACAACTATAATAATCTGAGCAATAAAGATTTAATTTAAAAAAGTATTATTTAAGAGGTGATTACTAAGTTCTGTATCAATAGCAATTCTTATATCAAATTATAAAACTGTACCTAGAGACAGTGTACCAAATGATAAATTTATTACAGGTTCACATTCTCTTGTTCAAAACCCTCAGGATCGTATGTGTTTCACAAGTGTTTTCTTCAATTTAGAATAGTTCTCCCAGCAGAGGGTGGAGCAGCATATTGTAAACAAATACATTAACATTTCAGCAGTTAAATATATGAATATTCACAAGAGGATAAATTCATGTCAATTCTGAGTAGGTTTTTAAATTTTGAAATTATGCACAGGTATTGTGTAGTCCTGTATAAAAATCAAAATTGAATATATAATCAAAAAAGTTTTATACCCATGATCCTAGATAAACAGGTAGAAGGGGTTCTTTCCTCTGCTGAAGAAAGAAAACTGTCATCAGGGCAAACACATAGGGTGGCAAACCTCCTTCTTCAGGGCGATCTATACTGCAAAGCTACAAATGAGAGAAAAGAGGATAAGCATTCATTTGTACCACCCTGTTATATAATTTGGTCTAAAACCTGTCACTTCTTTTCCTTGTATTACATAATTTACTCCTCAAATAAAACACCACAGTGACAAAACGTAAAGGCTCCTTATACTTTTGGAGCAACCACATATTGTGGTTTTGAGTAACAGCTTTAATTTCAACATTTTAATCTTGTTAACTACACTTATTTGTAAAGGATCCTAACATAGTATTTGCTGTTTCATTTTTTTCACATCCACAGTAATCCATTCACTTGGTTAAAACATTTGTTAATGAAATCAAAACGATGGTTTGATTCCAAGTGCAAGCCCTCACCATCCTAACCTACTGCCTTGAAAATGCATGCTTTGACCACATAAGTGATCAGGGGAGGGAATGTGGGCAGATTCATTAACACTAACAAAAACAACTTAAAAGCATGGTCTAGCCTGGCCAGAGTGGCTCAGCTGGTTGAGCATTGTTCTGTGCACTGAAAGGTTGCTGGTTCAATTCCCAGTGAGGGCACATACAGAAGGCAACTGATTGATGTTTCTCTTCCTTTCCCTTCCTCTGTGTGTGTCATTGGGCGAGGATTAAAATAAAAATAAAAAGGATGGACTATTTAGTGATAAAGCAGGAGGCAGCTTTCAAAGAATGGCATACTGTAATTATCAACTTACCCAGTTAAGAGTGGGGTACTCTCTGTTTAGCTTGGCCACAAGCCACAGGAACTATATGCATTGTTACTGCTATCTATTAATCAGTAAAGCTTTGGATTTTCTCTATAAAGCACCTGCAGAGCAACTCATTTTTATAGTCATGATGGGACCTTACGTTTTGGGGCAATGTTAAATGCTCTTTTAATTGAGGTACTGTATTTAAAACATTATGAAAATGTAAGCAAGACCAGATAGTGGCTTTCATTTTTTGGAGTCTCTGGGTATTCAAACAATATTACTGGAAATGAAGCTTTATTTCAAGCTTTCCTGTGGCTTATAATCACCTCATAAAAATAGTTAAAATGTAAATTCTTGGGCCATATCTTCTGGGATTTGACTCACAAGTCTGATTTATAATATGCACTATAAATCTTTTGAGCAATACTACTATATAGTGAAACAGAAACAATGAATTTCCCTTTCTGTGCACATTAAAATTTCTGGTCCACCCTAGCTGGTTTGGCTCAGTGGACAGAGCATTGGCCTGTGGACTGGAGGGTCTCAGGTTTGATTCCAGTCAGGGGCACATGCCCAGGTTGTAGGCTCGATCCCCAGTAGGAGGCGGGCAGGAGGCAGCCAATCAATGATTCTCTCTCATCATTGATGTTTCTACCTCTCTCTCTCTCTCTCCCTTACTCTCTGAGATCAATAAAAGATATTTTTAAAAAAAATTGCTGTTCCAATATTCAGATGCCTACTCTCTTTGTGTTTATAAATATGCATCCAAAGATTTAAGATTAAATTAACCATACAAAAATCAAAGCATATACGTAGAATGTATTCACAAACTTAAGCACTAGACCTACCTTTGCCCAGTACCTAAATGCAATCACCAAAGGAACCAGCTTTGGTTCTAGTTTTCCAAGGGCAGTTAAGTGATTTGTTGTCAGACAAGCATGTTCATTTCCTGCACTCACTTTACAAAGAAGTCCACTGGAGGGGGCAGAGATGAGGATGGGAAGGAAAAAGAAAAGATAAAAAATGTTATATAGGTATCAGGTATCTTTCATGCCAACAACTAATTTACATTGATAATAAGTTCTTTAAAAATGAAAGTAAAGTATTAAAACCCCAAAACTCACTAAATCTTAAGAAAGTGTGTTGTTGTTGTTCTTTTTTAATTAAAAAAAAAATAGGGCAGCCGTTTTCTGAGTAAATTTTACTTTCAGAACTAAAAACTATGCACTTTCATACATTAAAACTATTTTGTGTGGAAATGAAAATAAGGGAATACTGCCCTAGCCGGTTTGGCTCACTGGATAGAGCGTTGACCTGGGGACTGAAGGGTCCCAGGTTCGATTACTGTCAAGGGCATGTACCTTGGTTGCGGGCACATCCCCAGTAGGGGGTGTGCAGGAGGCAGCTGATCGATGCTTCTCTCTCATCGATGTTTCTAACTCTCTATCCCTCTCCCTTCCTCTCTGTAAAAAATCAATAAAATATATACTTAAAAAAAAAGAAAATAAGGGAATACTATAAAATATTTCAAATGAGAGCATGAATTCCTATTTGTAAGTATACAAGAGTGTTCTCCCAAGAGTTGGAGAAATCTGCCTAGTAAACAATCATTACAGCCTGTAAACCACCCACTTACAGTACTGATAGTACTTCCAGATGGAGAGAGAAATACATGGGTGAAGTCATCTAATTGCTATTTAGCAGTGCTAAAAATGCTGCTAAAAAGATGGCAAAGGTGATCAGAGCAAGTAACTGATTAAGTTGTTTTTTACCATGTTGAAATGGGTCAAAATGTTTCCTTCCTCTATTTTTTCCTTTTAAAAAATTTTATTCTTTTCAAAATAAAAGTTTCCTTTTGCATCAATTGCCAAAAGTATAGGCGAAATCTCGTAGTACGCCTATGAAATTAACCACATAAGGACTCTATCAATCTAGAAATTAGACATAAGATTTAGTGAAGTATAGAAAAAAAAGGTTTAGTGAAATACACGTGCTTTTGGCAAGTTGATATTTAATATATAAACAGCTTAAAGAAACAGACCTTTTCTTTTCTTTGCACACCACCATTGGCACCCTAGCATGAAAATCTGCATCAACATCAATAAAAGAATCTGAGGAAAGAAGACAAAAATGTTAAGTAGGTTAATTATACTTTTGTTTAAATAGAGAACTAGATAAAGTACAAGTTCCAGCTGTGACTTATCTGCTCTGCCTTTTCCAAAACCATTATTAAGTAAAGCTCCAAGATGAATTGAAAAGTAAAAAGTATTATATTTAAGAATTAAGTAATCATGTTAATTTAAAACCCTTATTTTGTAAAACTATGTTTGACTGAAAATGACTATATTATTGAATTAGACTGTTTAAATGTTATATAATAACATAATTAGAAATATGTGTAGGCTATTCAAACAAAATTGCTGCAAAAGTTTCTAAAATATTTGATGTCAAAAAATATATGAAGTAAAAAAATATGTTTACAGGTTTAATTCAACAAGAAGGATGGGAAAGACTAATTCAATAGAGAAGACAGTTGGATGAGACCTTTGGAAAGCATAAAAAGCCATTAAATCCCAAGCTGGACAACTGACAAGTCTATTTGGGAACAACTGTTCGTTGATTCATTAATCAGGGTTGGGTCACACCTATTTGCCATTAGAAAGTATTAATTTAAACCACTGTATAAAGCAGATTACCCTTTAGTTTTACCCTCAAGAGTAAATTTTACATATTTTGTGTCTTCTTAGACTTGGTCTAAGGTTCATTTAATCTTTACAAATTGTGACATTATTATCAAGCTAAATAATGACTTCCAGCCGAAACCGGTTTGGCTCAGTGGATAGAGCGTTGGCCTGCGGACTGAAAGGTCCCAGGTTCGATTCCGGTCAAGGGCATGTACCTGGGTTGCAACCACTGTATAAAGCAGATTACCCTTTAGTTTTACCCTCAAGAGTAAATTTTACATATCGATGTTTCTAACTCTCTATCTCTCTCCCTTCCTCTCTGTAAAAAATCAATAAAATATATATATATAAAAAAAAAATAATGACTTCCGATTTTCAAAGTTTCAGAAATGATATATTTAAATTATAGACAAAAGAAACATTTAAAAGTAAAATGTAGAAAGAATCTGGCCATACCACTGTTCTTTAAACATTCCTGAACAAGTAGGAGAACATCTGGCTGAGACATCTAGAAAATAGATCAATGAATACATCAAATTATCTGCAAGTACTTTTGCTTCACTGAGATGATATACAGTCATCTGAAATTATCCAAATTAGAAAGTACATTACCACCAGAGTAAAGAAATTAATCATTATAGTGGTCAGGGACAGAGAAATGAGCACCAAACGAGGATGAATATGGGCAAAGGAGACCTACTACACAGTTAACTCCAAATTATCTAATTCCTGAGTTACTTAGCCTCTCAGCAAATCTCAAAAGCTGTGGCTAGAAGCTGACATACTGTGAACAATATTACTCTCTCACTCTCTGAGACTCAGTGAATATTTGCTAAATGAAGGAATGAATCAAAACTGCTGTGCTGGTAAATTACTAATCATAATTTAAGGTTAAAAGAATAGTAAAATCTATTGGTCAGCTGACCATGGTGCAAAAGTACCCGGGATGGCAAAGAATGAGGCTGTGAAATAGAACATCTGTGGGTAGAACCCAGGAATTTGTATTTGAACTAGCACCCCAGGTAAATTAAATGGGCACGAACCATCTACACACTGGGCCATGGTAACCACCAGTGGATAAATGGATAATCTACTAAAGTGCCTCCCAGTTTTAAAATTCTGACTCATCAAAAGTTTTTCTGAGTCATGTTTAAACCAGAAAGTTAGGTCATGTGTGGTTCTTCAAAAGCATAATTATTTTTGAGTGGCTGGGGATAGTAGGAGGGAATAAAAAAAAAAGCATAATTGCCCTAACCGGTTTGGCTCAGCGGATAGAGCGTCGGCCTGCGGACTCAAGGGTCCCAGGTTCGATTCCGGTCAAGGGCATGTACCTTGGTTGTGGGCACATCCCTAGTAGGGGGCGTGCAAGAGGCAGCTGATCGATGTTTCTCTCTCATCGATGTTTCTAACTCTCTATCCCTCTCCCCTCTTCTCTGTAAAAAAAATCAATAAAATATATTTTAAAAAAAAGCATAATTATTTTAATAAAGTAGGTGTATAAGAGAGGAAACCCAGAAGCAAATTAAGCTTTCAGGTCATAAAAGTTATATATCTACACTGTTTAACATCTAAAATTCTTTCCTGCACTGGAAAGTTGACTTTCCCAAGGTAATTTAATCATTTCAAGTTAACTGAACCTAAATAGTCCCATAAGATTCACATGGTAAGAATACCAGTATTTGACGTATAAAAGATCTAAAGAGTAAAATAAGTATGAAAAACTGTAGTGTATTTGAAATAATGCCCTCAAGCTGAAGACAGGCAAAAGAAAATAGAAATTTTAGGAAAAAAAGCTGCCATCATTACACTTAAAAGAATCTGCAAATCTCTAAACTATATTCATATTTGAAATATAGAATTTCCATATCACTCTATGAAAATTCCAACATTTCATTTTGTACTTACAATGGCTGGAAATTGAATGTCAATGTTTACATCTGAATTTTTGAAACCCAATTGGCTACAGGATGACCCATATAATCTTAGAGAACAATCTAAAAAAAAAGTAAAAAAATAAAAGTCATAAATAAGGTAAAATTTCTTGAAAGTTAGAACAAAACACTGTTATTTCAGAAACAGGACCATCAATTAAAACTATACACAAAAGCAAAACACTATTCAAGTCTGGCATAAACAAAGGATAGCAAGGGTGACTTTTTGCTCTTTATTTTATTTTATTTTATTTTATTTTATTTTATTTTATTTTAATAGGGAAGACTGCATTGACAGTGATTTAGCATCAGGGCTACTCTTTTCAGTTGTAAAACATATTTTAAAAATTCCTAAATTATTATTTCACATTTTGTGCAAAAAATACTACTTGCTATCATTTTTAAAATGTTTAAATGTGAAAATGAAAAGAAATGGCTAACTTTGTTTTATATTTATAAACCTGATAGTATACTAAAGAGTTAATGCAAACACTTCACCTTTTAGAAAGGCCACATAAGGTGTAATTTACTATAAAGATTTTGTTTCTATAAAACAATAATCATAAAAATGACCTTCAGCATAAAGATTTTTAATAGGAATACTCATATGATAAACAAAAAGCATTTAACATAATATAATCCCTTTAGGAAAACTTTTGAAAAATAATTATATAACTGATATAAAACACTAGGCAACATGTGATTCACTTTTCAGAGAAAAGTGTGTATATGGCCTATATTTACCACTCAATGTTTTACCACCATTGTGCCAAAATTTTATCCTTTCTCATCAGGAAACTTTGTGGGTTTTTTTCCCCCAGGTTAAGTCAAGTGATTTCTTTGGGCTTTAAAAGTTTCCCATGGAAAAAATACATTCAATTTTACAATGGAAGTCTATGGCAAAATACATCAACATTATAAGTGACTTTTCAGGAACTATCTACAACATAAAGAATGATGTCCCTATATCACGAAATGAGCAAATTTTCACCCTTTATTTTTATGAAAGCATGTATGAATATGAATGATACACTATATATGTAATGATCTTACAGTGGAGCAAATGGTTCTATGGGTAATATGGTAATAATTAAAACAGTGATTTCAACCCTAGCTGTGTTTTAGAATCACTTGAGAAACATCCTAAAAAATAGTTTCCCATGGCTCCACAGACATAATATGGAGAATGAATTCAACAGTACACAAAATCTATTACAAATTAGTTTGCAAAGCTCATTTTAGATATTATAAGTCTTTTAAGTGTGGTTAAATAGAACCTTTTTTGGACACAGATACATGAAACTGACTCCAACATACTTCTTTGTATTTTAACTCAAAATATTATATCAATTTAAATAGGTAGAAAAGTAAACAAATATATACACAAGAGTCCCATAGTGCCCCACTAACATGGGGCATTTAATTTCAAGTACATGCACATAATGAAATTCACAATGAAAACAGGTTTAATGACAATGAATGTAAAAGTCTTTGTTTCCTCAGGGGGAGCCAGGAAAAACAAAAACAGGCAAAAAATAAAGATATGGCAAATCAATTTCTATTAGGTAAAAATTATTACTAGTAGGTAAAATGACTGAAGTACCTTTAGCTAGGTAAATAGAAAGACAAATCTAGAAAATACCTGGTAACTTGTGTTGGAACACATTTTCCATGATACGTTTAATTTCTAGTCTCTGTTCCAAGTTCTCATTGAGTAACCCAAACTCCTGTACAACCTTGTCAATGGCAATACCAATTGCATTTATCTGGGAGGGCGTAGGCGGGGGCAATGTAGTAAGCAACTCTTCCTCCTGCTTCTCCTTTTAAGATCAATGTTGAGATTAAAAAGTGACACACTTTTTTATCCTTCTACCATTTACCAAGACAACACTATAGTATATTCTTAGCCTTCCCTTTTACTTTAGCTGTGTTAGTTTTCATGTTATCAAACATTTCTTCATACACATAAAGTAATAATAGCAGGAAGGCAGGAATAAGAAAAAAGTGCTAAAAAAAGAATATTAAAAACAGCAATGACAAATTATTTTATTACTGGCATAACGACATATACTAAAGTCCTATCAAAGACTTTGTTCATCTTCATAGTATCCTTAAGGAAATTCATAAGACTACCCAGTAAAACATGTCTGAGCAGCATAAAGTATTTTGGGTAAGTTCAATAATATAGGTAGCAAAGTTATTAAGGAGAGGAAAGTCACAAATACAAGAAATAACAACTGACAGGTAAACATTTGTTTTGGTTACTTTAAATTTACCTTAATGTTTTTCTTGTGCCTCTTCTCTTTGATATGCTTATGGGCAAATGCAATAGATTCAATGAAAACATCACAAAGTTTGCAGGTGTACTTTGCTGTAGGGTAGTTTCTTGGTCGCTATAATTTGAAGAGATTTATAAGATACATATCTTTAAAACTATAGGTCAACAAAAATTAGGCAGATGATTTCCCCTCCACTTTTAAAATTGTTAATATGTTACTGTCACTCTCTCACTATCTTAATAGTCATTTTTATTTAAGTAATTCATTAAATCAAACTATCACTTGTAGCTTTCAGTGCTTCAATACTAATAACCAAAGTAGGATATCTAATTCACCAAAGCACATATCCCCAATTACTAACACAGTTTAAACAAAACAAGGATTTTAACTAACAAATCAAAGTTGTTACCCTTTTCAGCCTGTCAATGCAGTCCCTTTTCAGTCGCTCCTCAGCCTGCTGTAAACCCAGGAGCTCCTTTGCTGAGAGCACAGACTCGTCGATCACAGGGCCTTCCAAGTCCCCATCCAGTTCACTTTCCCCATTTCTAGTCCTCCGTGGCTTCCTAGGTCTGGACTTCTGCATCTTGTCTTCTTAAGTTAGGGAAAAAATATTATTGGTGGTATTAAATAACAGAACTGACTAAAAAGCAGAATTTTATATTAATTAATGAAATCATGTAATATCTGAATGACAACTGAACACAGAGCATAAGGAAAGGGATAGGCATGGATAGAATGTCTGAATACTCATTAAGCGCCTCATCTACATACATTAATCCATAGAAATAGGTGTGTTTTAAACTTAAAAGGAATTCTACTTCAATCATATAATTTGATTTTATCATCTTTTGGTATACTGCTGAAAGTATCCTCTGAAGGTGAGTATACCTGTTCTAATATACCTAATATATCATAATATATAATGTACTATATTCTAGTGTACTTGTAAGTATACCTGTTATTCTAATGAAAACTATCCACATTTGCTTTCATTTTCATAAGTGAACAATATCAACAGAGCACAGATGGACAATAAATATGTTTCCAAAGATCTCAGAAATCAACTACATTCTTATCTGAAGTGAAAATTCAGTCTTCACATAATTGTCCCCCCACATTAATATCAAGAAGTTTAAGCCAAAATTTTATTTACTGAGGACAACTACTTCCCATTTTATCTTTACTTTCACTTTCACTTCTTCAATGGCATGCACACTGAATACTTGTGAAACTTAAGGTGATTGTGGAATTGCTTTATAAAAAAATTGTCATAAATAACTTGGATAACTTCCCTCAAGTTCTGAAAAATGAAACTATTAGTAACACATGCAATTAAAGTTAAATTCATTTCTCCAATTAAAATTGTGATAAATAGATTGAATGACTTGAATGGAAATAAAGTTTCTAAATGGCTTACCAATAACTAGTCTGAAAATAGAAACCTGCAATGCCCTGCATAAGGCAATTCCTGTCAAGTTTCCACTGGAACTTATTACTTGTATAGCAGCTACAATAAATCAGTTGATTGAAAAAAAAATTCTATCAGAAAAGGGAGATACAGGACCTTTATTTTACAAAAGCTACCTGCTAACAGTTCTAAAGGGAAATCAGCAAGCACTGTGTTCAAACAACCATAAGATGAATATAGTGAAATTCTGCAAACAGTTTCTGTACTATAGTAAGTGGCAATTAAACAAAATTAAAGTATTAGGACAAATACAGTTTTATTTTTAAAAGCAACCAACATAGATCAAACAAAATAGTAAAAAGTAGTCATTGGAAGAAAAAAATCAGTCTACACCTTGATACTTGCTTTTAAATACTCTCCCTACTCCCAATTAAAATATCAATCTTTTAAGGACAGTACTCTTGGTCTGCCTAAACTTTTGAGATAGGCATTTCTTTTACTTTAAAGGAATGTCTATTTTCATTTCATTTGCTTATCATTACCAACTTAAAAAAAAATTGCATCTGATTTCAGTATTCAGAACGGAAGTTTCTCACTTAGGCAAACACTAGAGATTTACACCAACATGTGCAATACCCATTAGGAAAGTCCATATTAGTTCACAAAACACTAACTGATATAGAACTAAATTCCTTTTTTATTTTTTTTAAAAATATATTTTATTGATTTTTTACAGAGAGGAAGGGAGAGAGATAGAGAGTTAGAAACATCGATGAGAGAGAAACATCGATCAGCTGCCTCCTGCACATCTCCCACTGGGGATGTGCCCGCAACCCAGGTACATGCCCTTGACTGGAATCGAACCTGGGACCTTTCAGTCCGCAGGCTGACGCTCTATCCACTGAGCCAAACTGGTTTCGGCCCAAATTCCTTTTTTAATCCCTCTTCTCTCCTACTCACAAAGACTTCTAAATGTAACTATATTTGCTGTCATTTTGTAGAAAGAATGACTTCAATTTCCCTCCAGAGACCACAATTAACTCCTTACTGTTTTTATTACAGAGAAGTAGGTGGCTGCAGAAATTTTGTCTGATGCTGATGATAACAGCAGCTACCATTACAGAGTATTTTATTATGCAACAGATGCAATGCAAGCAGTTTATATGGCATTGCCTCATTTAATCCCTACAGTGATCCTGTCATGGATGCTAAAATTACTCCCATTGTACAGATGGGGAAAATGTTGGTCCAAGAAAATAAGTGACTTGTGCAGAGACACATGACTAAGTCAAAGCAAAGGGATTTGAAACAGAGATTAAAGCATAGATGAAATTCTTAAATTCAGCCTTGTAACAACATACAAACTAAAAAGGATTAATTAAAATCCCTTCTTGCAGCATACTCATTCACAACTAGAACAGACCAGTATTGATAAGGCAATATAACCTGAACCTCACAGGCCTGCATAGTAAAAATGATCAAATAAAATCCAGCTGTTGGGAATCGGGAAAGCAAAGCTGGGTTTTGCTAAAAAATAATTCCCATAATTACTTAAGACTACCTGGCTTATCCCAAGTTTTTTGGTAATATGAATGAATTCTCTATATACAGTATTCTAAGTTCCCATATTTTACTTGCATATGAACCATTGTTCCATTCACAAAGGACATGTGTATTTGAATGGATGTTTTCCAGCTAAGATTATTAATGGAACTGTCCCAAATACGATAAATTGGCAACCTAGGATATTTGAGAGATGAAGTGTAAGTGGTAATGAAAAATAGGTAGTATTAAAGCAACTCGAGATAATTTCACTACATTTTCTCATATCATTTAATAAGATCCTTCCTTATTAAGACAAGTTTGAGTTCAGGAAAATTTCTGTTCCTTTAATGAGATCCTTTTTAGGAATCTCTGAGTGTAGTGCAAAGTTTAAATTTCTCTCTATAGTGAGCAATGTTATACCAAAGCTTAGTATTTCCTGTATGAAGATTTTCAAGAAATAGAGACTGAAAAGACCTTTAATTAGCATTTGTGAAAGAATCATCTGTATTTCACATAGAGAAAACATGGGAGCTTTCAATAAAAAGACAGTAAAGACGCATTTCCTATTCAAAACCTCTTAAAATCAACTTCTTTTAAAATGAAACACAAATACATATAAGAGGTTTTTGGTATGTAAACAGTCCCTTTTAATATCTTTCTGGTTGAAAACTCTTGATCTATAAACCTTTCTTTACATAATGCTGCTCAACATCAAATTTTCTTTTCTAAAAGACCAACTATTGGTAACTAAGTTAAAATGTCCATGTCCCACAGACACAGTAATACACAAATACTTAAAATCACACAAAATTTTAAAAAGAAAAACACAAACGAAAGTCCAGAAATTCCATGCGTGTGCAGTTTCCCTCTGTCAGACTGCAGGTCCAGTGACGCTGAGTTAGCAGCCAGAGCAGCAGAGTACGTACATGATTTCAGTTTCACTTCCTCATCTGCCATTCTACATAAACAAGTCTGGATAAATTTAACCTCTCTGAGCCACAACTTCCTGCTTTGTAAAATTGTGATTCTACCTTTGGTATATCATGACAGACAATTCCTTCAAGTTCTTTACAGCTTCAAGATTTCCGAGGCTAAGGTTTGATCTCTCCCATGCATTTGATTCCTAATACCTCATTCTGTTTTGGCTATTTGATTCAAAGCATTTTCTTTTGCTTTTCCTATTTAGAAAAATATAAAATAACACCTTTTCTTCCCATTTTATACTTTCATAAGACCCTATAAAGACAGAACATGATGTTTTCCCTATTAAGACTTATAAATGTACAGGTGAGAAATGTCCTACAGGTTTAAAACACACACACACACACACACACACACACACACGCACACACACTGGCCATTGTGAGATAATATGAAGGAAAAGGGCCTAGAAAGTGCCAACATTGCCTACCTGTATTTAAATTAAAAGAAACAAACACACACACACAAAACCAAAACCTGTAAAAGTGCTAGCTAGTTTGCAACTCATTCTATATGGCCCCCTTTCCTTCAGCCACACTGGCTTCCTTGCTCTTCCTGGAATGTACACGCTCTGTCTTGGCCTTTACACAGGGGTGGGAGAGGAGGACATTTTCCTCAAAAATTCCCAGTGCTGGCTCCCTCACTACCTCAGTGAGGGCTACCTTGATCAGTCTATTTAAAAAGTGTCAACCGCCTCTCCCTCACTACCCACCAGGCCCAGCACTCCATTTCTTTCTCTCATTATTTTATAGTCAGTCAGGAACTGCTTTAAGTTTTTAGGAAGAAATTGTTTTTAATAGGAAGCAAACCAGTAGTGACGATGGAGGCCGAGTGTTTAGCTAGGCTGATTTGGTAGCAGAAATGAGGAAGAACTACAGACTGGGAATATAAAGAAGACAGATTTCAGTAGTAAAATTAACAGGAATAATTTGGGTAGTAAAATTAGTAAGACATAATAGCTTATTCAATAGGGGAAGGAAAGGGAAAAGAGCATAACTAAGTTGCTTAAAAAAACAAAGCAGGCAGCCTTGGCCAGTTGCTCAGTGGTTAGAGAGTTGACCTTCAGACTGAAGGGGTTCAGGTTCGATTCCAGTCAAGGGCATGCACCTTGGTTGCAGGCTTAATCCCTGGCCTGATCTTGGTCGGGCTCATGTGGGAAGCAACCAATTGATGTATCTCTTTCATATCGATGTTTCTTTCTGTCTCTCCCGTCCCTTCCACTCTCTTTAAAATCAATGGAAAAAATATCCTCGGTGAGGATTAACGTTAACAACAAAGTCAACAAACGTAATTTTCCAAGAATAATTTTCTAAGCATACTTTGCATTTTCAGACTAAATATTAGTTTTATTTTTTTCTGAAAATGTGTGACTTTATTTTAGTAATTACTGTCCATTTGATAAAAATAATTTTCCTGTTTACAGATATCATTGGTACATAAACAAAATCTATTCACCTTTTAGAAAAATGTATAATGCTTTGGGGCAATTATTATCAAACATGTAGGACACTCAGAATAGGCTTCTGGTTTGAAACTAAAAGGTAAAGCTTTTATGTGTATTTCTGACTTCTAAACTTAGTATCTCTCAACACGTTTGTAAAGCTCACTTTTGAGGAAAAATAAAAAAATCTTGGACTACCCACCTCTCCCTCTGTAGCAAGAGCTATATGCAGTCTATATTGTGCTTTTATATCAAATAAGATTTTTAAAAATCTTCACAGTCTGTCATTTATATTATTCAAATACAAAACTGTGATACCTGATTTAGACATTATATACACACACTCAGAAATTATGATATAGTCTCCAGGAGGATATGATCACCCTCTTATGTAAAAAACACCAACAGGATATATGTTGACTAAAGTAAAATGAGCATTATGGCAAAGGAAACTTTTAAAGGGACCAATATACACATGTATCACAACTGCAATCCTTAAAATAATTATATTAAATAAGCATAAGCAGAAACTATGAAAAATTTGAACTGCATTGCTAAAAATAATAAAACTCATTTGGATGAAAAAGAAAAGACTTTGCTGATTTTGGGTTGTTAACTTGACAGATTGCAACACATTACCATGGCTTCCTGTTTCCACTTCTGACATGGTTTCCAGGCTTGTCGGGTCTTTGTGAAATAGTCGCCTTACAGCTCTACAGCCTCTTCCATCTTGCCACCGATATCCATCTTCACTTTCTTGAAAGGAGTCTTTTCTTGGTCGGTTCATAACAGGAATTCTAGGTCCTAGTCTGAATTCTCTCCAACTCTCTGAACTACCAGCAAGTTCATCTGATAGCCATCTCTTACTTTGATCTCTGTGGTTGTCATTTACCCAAACGGGTGGACTGTAAATTGGGTTTTTAAATGCATATGGATTGCTGGAAACAGCATATGGTCCTTTTCTCGGAGTATTCCCATAGTTCCCTGGTGTTATTTTTTTCTTGGGAAGGCCTTTTTCCATTTTATTGCTATGGCCTTTGGCATAATCATCCATTATTAAATAATCTTGTTGAGGGTGACCCCTTCTGAAATCCTCATCTTCTATAGCTCCCCGGTCTTTAGCACGCTTCACAAAATAAGGTTTTGCTGTATCTCCCATGGTCTTTGACTTCACTTTTACTTTGCACCTGAAAGAAAGCATTTTGGGGGAAAATCAAACTATAACAAGATATCATACCTAGTGTACCAAATACCACATATATTGCACAGATGCTCAAAAGCCCATAAGAAACTCCCCCCCCCCCTTATTTTCATCACATTCCAATAATCAGTGTGTTACACTAGAAGTTAGGAGGCTTATCCTATGATATTCATCATGAAAATTAGTACTTACTATCCTATATAATAAAAGGCTAATATGCAAATCAACCGAATGGCAGAATGACCGGCCGCTATGATGCACACTGACCACCAGGGGGCAGATGCTCAACTCAGGGCTCCCCCCTGGTGGTCAGTTGGCTCCCACAGAGGAAGCACTGCTCAGCCAGAAGCCCTGAGCCCGGCTCAGATGCTGCTATGGCAGGAGCCTCTCCCACCTTGGTGGCAACCTTAAGGCTGTCCAACTGAGGCTTAGGCCTGCTCCCCACCAGGGCTCCTGAACTGCGAGAGGGCCTAGGCCAGGCTGAGCGACCCCCACCCCCACCCCCAGTGCAAGAATTTCGTGCACCGGGCCTCTAGTTTAACATGAAGATTAAACCTGTGACTAGGGGAAGCTCCCTATAGTCTCGAGAAGTGGAGTATTAAAAAATGTTACTCATACCAAGTTTCACCTATATGACAAAAGCGCTTCTCTTAAAAAACAAAACAAAAAGAAAAACCTTCATCCCAAGCCTATACTGTTAGAAAACTCCCGAAACAGTCTTTAAAACTCCACGTTCCCGTCCCTCCTCCCGTCCCGGGACCTTGGCTCACCTCACCACCCCGATTCAGACCGATGGCTTCGGTCGCTTGGGTGACGGAGGCCCCACCGAGGCTCCGCTCCAGTCAAAGGGGCTGGGTTTCCAACCAAGAAACAACTCCAGCGACTCTTCCCCGTCCTCCTCCTCCAACCCCAAACAAGTTTCGTTTTTGTCACAAACTGCAATTTCCCCTCTACGATCCCCATCGGATCGCCCCGCCCCCGATCTGCCTCAGTTTCACCCTTTGGGACCCGAGGCGGAGAAAGAGGAAGCGTCCCCGTATTCTCGGCCACGAAGCCACCCACCGCGGGTACCAGGAAGCAGGAAGTGACCTACCTCCCCGATGGGTTCCGAGGCCCCCCGGGCTGGCCTCCACCTAAATCCCTTCTTCTTCGGCCCTCGCAGGGTCTGACAGAAAGTGGAGATACGGACTCGAACCCGATAGCTCAGTCCCCGCTGGCCTGGCCCCTGGGACCGAGGCCAGCGGAGGATGAAGCCAACGTAACTCCTGGGCGGAGCCCGCCCTCCAGTCTGGGGACCGGGGAGCCTATCGGAGACTCACCCCGGAGGCGAGCCTGGGAGGGACGGCGCGGAGAAGACGCTCGGAACACTCACCACCTCCGCGGCGCTCCTCCGCCTCCCTCGGTCCGGGCTGGGCTCCCTCTCTGTGTTGTCTTTCGGCCCCACTTCCGGCGCTCAGCGCTGGCTCATTGTGCGCGATTGGGAGACGGGGGTTGCCCCCGCCGGAGAGCTCCGCCGCTCACGCCGGAAACGCGCGCCCAGCCGAAGGGCCGCCCGCCTCCAGCCCGCCCCTCCCGCCCCGCCTCCGCAGCGCCACGCCCACTTCCGCCGCCGCCGCCGCCGTGCGCTCATTCTCCGGAGAAAGGACATCCTATCAGGCCGTGGCGTCTGTGCCCCGTCCTCCTCGCCCAGGTCTCCTCTCTACCGGGGAGGCGGGGAGGCGGGGAGGCGTAGGAAGGAAACCTCTGTTTCTCCGAGGGAGACGCGGAGCCCGCGGTCGGCGCTGCCGCTGCCGGGGTAGGCTCGCAAGCCCGGTTTGCCCCTGGAGGCTCCCGGTTGCCGGGTGTGAGGTCTCAGTGTTCTTGCCATTTTCCTGGTCGTTCCGAGGAGGCCTTGGTTGCCGGTCCTGTAGAAGTGCCCATCCTGTTTCAGCATCCGCTGCTCATCCAGCTCTCAGTATGGTGGAGGGAAAGGCTTTGCTTTTTTTCTTAGATTGTGTACGTGTTAGTTTTACGTAAACAAAAACAACACAGAACGGTGCTTTTGAGAATATGTGTAATCGAAAAAGATGACCCAAGAGATGTGCTCGAATTTTTGAACGAAAATTGCACACCCGGAGCTAGCAAACACCCCAGAGCGTTGAGAAAATGTGATAGTTTTGATTGCTCTGCTTTAAAACATTTAAACAAATTCATGAGATCCTGTGAGGCCTTGGTCTTAAAATAATGATGAACCCATAAGTACTGGCTACTGCCAGGAACTGGTCTGGGGGCTTTACAAATATTAAGTCGTTTAATCCATGCCACATCCAAATGCTTTGGTTCTGAAAAATACATGGGAATCAAGCCAGTAACCTGTTTGACAGGCAGACAGTGCCTTTAATAGAGTCCAAAGGGAGCTTGGTGATGCATGATTACATTTATTAAGGGACAGTAGCGTTGCCTCACCCAGTGGAGTAATTCTTGCACACAAGAACTGGTTTAGGAAAAGTTCTAGAGGAGCAATAGAAGATAAATCTTTTTAAGGCTTTTAAATATTTTTTTACTTGCATTTTCTTCAATGCACCTCCAAAAAACCTAACTTTTATTCTAAACTTGCTTTGAAGTTTGTTAAAAAGAAATAGCAGACCCACAATGCAGTCACTGTGATAAGCCCCACCAAGACTTAATACCTAAACTAATCACAGGAGTGGAATTTTAATTCAATTTGAAATTTCCTGATCAGCACTAGTGAAGTAATATGCCCAGTAAGAACCTCCTGCCCTTCCCTAAGGGAAGGTGATCTTGCCTGAAATAATTCACTCTTTTACCTTTCTTGTCCTACCATCTTTCTGTCTAAAACAGCCTTCCATTTTGTACAATTCCTTGTAGTGCCCTTCTAGTTGCTAGATGGGATGCTGACTGACTCATGAATCAATTAATAAACCAATTAGACTTTCAGATTTATTCAGTTGAATTTTGTTCTTTAACAAGATTCATCTTGAGGATACCGGTATTAATCAAAGGATATTGACAGTTAATATACCTCTGTCTATATTATACTGCAATGACAATTTAAATTGGTCATGGGGACCCATAAAATTAAGTTGAAAAGTTTGGTTTAAAAAAAATTTTTTTTTGTTTTGTTACTGGAGGGAATTGAGTTTCTCAGATTGTGTGATTGCTTCACGGTCTAGACATTTTTCCAACAACTTGGAGCAGAAATTTGGGGCCTGTTTGGCTCAGAGGACATTAATATTGCTCCATATGTTACAATGTGTCTTCTCCCTTGAACCAGAAGCTGAACATTGTGGCACCTCTTGACAAGTTAACCTTTAACAAACACTGTGTCAACGCTGTTTTTCCTGTAGGGCCATGGAGTCAGAAGTGCAGAGGTTGTGTTCATAGCTTTGTCAGCCAATTTTTTCCCCTTAGTGCTTTTTATTCACTTTGTTAGTGAATTACATTGGCTCCCCCTTTAACTATGTCCAGAGTCCATTGACTCCTCACCACTTCCACTGCTCCCAACCTGATGTTAGTCACCACCATGGCTCTGATGCATTGTTGCAATCATCAGCTTTCACCCTTGCCCTCCTCACCTATTCCCAACACTGTAGCCAGAAAACTCATGTTCAGATGGAGGCAGATTACTATTTCCCCTCTCAAAATCCCTCAGTGGCTCTTCAATTCTCTGGGAGTAAGAGCCAAAGTCCTTAACATGGCTACAAAGCCCCTCCTTTTACTTCTGATCACACTCTTTATTCCTCTGACTCACTCCACCCAAGCTATACTAGCCTTTTTGCAATTCCTTCATCATGCCAGGGCTTTGCACTGGCTGTTCGTTCTGCCTAGAAAGCTTTCCCTCCCTTTGGTGTCTGTATTGGTCACACCTCCATCTCCTTCAATCCTTTGCTCACATTCTCAATGAGAGCAATTCTTACCACTCATTTAAATTGCTGTCTGCTGCCCTCTCCTCTGCCTTCCCCTCACTTGGTCTGTTTTTTTGTTGTTGTTTTTTTCCTTGTAGCACTATGTGCACTTTGTCACCTGCCATGTCACTTAACTATTTGTCAAAAAACAAAAACAAAAGCAAAACAACAAAAAACTATTTTTCATGGTTATTTGTTTCTTACCTGTATCACTCCATAAGAACTTAAGTTCAACAAGGGCAGAGACTTGGAAATTTTATCAGTATATCCTGTAGGACCTAGATCATTATCTGGCTCATGGTAGACTCCCTAGAAATATTTGTGGAATGAATGAAAGATGCAGGATTTCAATGCAAGAACATTCAAACTTGTGGAGAATTTTTGTAACAGTTTATTTGAACCAAACAGAAGACACATCTGGATGCAAGATCTCATCAGAGTGAGAAAAATGCTTCCCAGAATGACATTTTGCAGTTCCTTTCATACATTTGGAATTAGGGAGGGTAAAGAAGATTAGTACATGAATGTGGAAGGAAAGTAAGGCAGTGAAATCTCTATGATTGGATTACAGGATAGTTAACAAGAATATGTTCTCTCTTCAGGTTGGTTATGCTTCACAGGGATCTTAAAAAGAGGCTTTTCAAGTGTGTTAACCTAGATCAGTGATGGCAAACCTTTTGAGCTCAGCGTGTCAGCATTTTGAAAAACCCTAATTTAACTTTGGTGCCATGTCACATACAGAAATTTTTTTATATTTGCAACCATAGTAAAACAAAGATTTATATTTTTGATATTTATTTTATATATTTAAATGCCATTTAACAAAGAAAAATCAACCAAAAAAATGAGTTTATGTGTCATAGGTTTGCCATCACTGACCTAGATGCATAAAAACAATGAACAGGGCTTGCTTAAGGCAAAGATAAACTTTTTATGGGCCTGGGATGGGATTAATTACCATGACCTGCTCAGTTAGGAACTTGTGATCAGATCACCTTGTGAGGTTACTTTTGGTTAGGTTTATTACAGAACCCCTTTTTCATTCAGGACAAGCCAGGCTCTACAGCAGTAGTTTGTCATTAACGTTTGATTCTCCTCTCTTCTTATGGTGTATTAGTACTCTGATAGAGTTCTAATTTTATAATAGGACTAGAGGCCCGGTGCATGAATTCGTGCACAGGTGGGGTCCAGCCGGCCTGCACCAATGGGGGTCAGCCCTCCCTGATGGGGGCCGATTGGGGGTGGGGTTGGCCAGGGGGAGGAGTGGCAGATGGTTGGGGGGGCCTGATCGGGGCCCCGATGGGACCAATTGGCTGCTGCAGTGTGCATCGTCATAGCGACCAGTCATTTTGGTCTGTTGTTCAGGTCACTTGGCTTTTATATATATAGATGAAAAATAAACTCAAAAACTTTAGAATGTTCTACCCTTCTTTCCTCTTTCACTGTCTGCCTAAAGTTTTCAACATCCTCACATGGCTTGCTTCTCCCCCCACCCCCAATTCTCAGGTAATTGAGTTAGAATACTTCCTTGAGTCAGTTAGGGTACGTACAGCTTTGAGTTTGATATAAAACCTAATAGATGTGGAATGAATGTTGTTGGCTGCTATCCATTCTCACCTTTGTCCTTCCTAAAGGAACCCATATTTTATTCTGTATCCCATCCTTCTCACTTACAATAAAAAAATATCCCCAGGTATTGCCAACAGTCCTTGGGAGGACAATATCATTCTTCCTTGGAGCCAGGGGTTGGGCTCCAATATTTACTTCCTTTGGGGCAAGTAAATATTTTCTCTGAGCTGCTCTGGCCTTATGGATGCCAAATGTGTCAAAATGCAACTTCAAGACATCCAGGGATTCTTGTAGGAGGGGAGGGTCCCCAATCAACCTAGGTCAAAGCATTTAATGATATTCAGTGGGGTAAACACAATGACTCAAATTTTCAGAAGCAACCCTCTAAGTAAGTCGGTTGTTTTGAACTTCTCTCCAGACAATAGGGTGTTTTGGAACTTCTCACAGACAGTAGGGTGGTGAAGACTTGGGATGGGGGGTTGGGGGTTCAGGCTAGAAGGGGTCATGGGGGGAGAAACGGAACATCTGTAATACTTTCAAAAATAAAGATTAAAAAATAAAAATAGAGTGGAATTTGATTAAATAAAAATAGTAGGAATATAAATGGCTCTAATCTTGAACTGTCCTGTTGTTCCTTTCCCCTGGGTATGGAACAGTCCATAGTGCCTCTCAGGGGGGGACATACTTATACTGAAAACCTGTTTGTTGTTTATCTGAAATTCAAATTTAACTGGGCACCCTGTAATGAATGAATGAATAATGTTGCCCAAATTGGCTATCTGCAGTATCTCCCAGATCCTTTCTGCTGGAGCTTGCACTCTTGGTGAGGATCCACCTAACAGATATATTGGCTGCTTGTCAGATTGTCTATGCTGTCTTCTTGCATTGACTGTATAAACCGCTCCCTCTTCTTCTCCCACCATGTTGTATTTTGAAAAACATCAAACCTACAGAAAAATTTCAAGAAGTATACAATGGACATCCATATACTATTTACATAATTCACCAATTTTAACATTTTGTCACATTTCTCCCTTTGTGCATGTGTGTATTTTTTGGCTGAACCATTTGAGAGTTGCAGACATCTAGATACCTAAACCCCCAACCTTTAGTGTATATCTCTCAAAAATGAGAATATTTTCCTACATAAGCACAAATGCAATGATCACACTCAGGACATTTGGACATGACACAGTACTATTTTCTAACATGCAGTCCATGTTTAAATTTCTGCAATTGTCCCAATAACGGTAATACTTTTTAATTTAACACTTATTTTTACTGAAGATTTGAGCAGGATTCATACATTGCATTTTTTCTTTTTTTTTTTTTAGTGTTCTTTAATGTAGCACAGGTTGCCAATTTTTTTTCCATTCACGATGTTGACATTTTGGAAGAGTCTGGGCCCATTCTTTTGCAGTTGATTGTTTCCCCATGGTTAGACTTACATTAAACATTTTTTTGGCAGGAGTACTGTATAGGCGATGTTGTGTCACACATCTCAGTGTGTCACAGCAGAGGACTATGAGGTGGCAATGTTTTTTTAATGATAAGTTTGATCACTTGGTTAAGATAATATCTACCATATTTCTCCATTATAAACATTCATTTTCCCTTTGAAATTAATAAATAACTTGTGATACTTTGGGCTGTGTGAATATTCTTTCCCCCCATCTTTCTCCCAATGGCTTTAGCATCCATTGATGATTAACTCCTGAAATCAAATACTGCTATGTAGTTGTGAAATGACGATTTTCTATTTTTACCATCCCTCCTATGTTTATTAGTTGGCATTCTTATATAAAGGAGGACTTTCACTTTCTCCCATTTTCTTTAAAGTTTCTCTTTAAGGACAGTGTGAACTCATGGATTCTATTTTATTAAGTGTGTTATAATCCACTCTGGTCATTATCTATTTTGATGCTCAAATTGTTCCACATTTGGCAAGTGGCAGCCCCTTAAACTGGTTCTTACATCTCCTTGACAGATCTTCCTCAGTTTTGAGGGCTTCCCTAATTTCTGGCACAAGATGTCCCAGGTTTACCTTAAAATTAGGCATTTTCCCAATACTATTTGGAAAGTGAGACCTGGGTGCCATGTGTACTCACTGTTCTAGGCTAAAATTGCTTTTAGTTTCTCTCAATGGACAGAACTAGGAAACATGTTTTAAAAACCATTAATTCATAATGATAGCTCTATCCGTGGTTGGCAAACTGCGGCTCGCGAGCCACATGCGGCTCTTTGGCCCCTTGAGTGTGGCTCTTCCTAAGCCTTAGGAGTACCCTAATTAAGTTAACAATGTACCTACCTATATAGTGTAAGTTTAAAAAATTTGGCTCTCAAAAGAAATTTCAATCGTTGTACTGTTGCTATTTGGCTCTGTTGACTTAACGAGTTTGCCGACCACTGCTCTAACTGATACCCACTTCAGTAGGAGAGGATTCTTCCTCTCCTTGCACCATTCCATATTTGTGTCTTTGTTCTCCCACAATGAACTCTTTGTTTCCTCAGAACATCAATATATTGACTCATTTGCTCAATCCTGCAATATACACAAAACAGTTTCAGAATTGCCTTACCACATTACTACCCAAAGCAAACCTACCAAGTAAAGTTCAAGATATTTTTTGTCCTTAGAATATATCCCACTGAAAGTGTATAGTCAGAATACTTTATGTTCAAAAGGTTTTTTGGATTCTTTTTTCTTTGCAGTTGTAGGTCTTTCCACCCCTACCCCCAATCTTGTTGATTTAATTTAATTTTTTGAATATGTAAAATGCTATCATGGTTCAAAATCCAAAGCTATAAAGAACATTATATTCAAACAGTTCCCCTTTCTATCTCTTCTATTCCATTTCCCCAACCCCCTTAGGTAACCAGATTCATTTGTTTTATGTTTATCTTTTCTGTGTTTTGTAAAAATAAATGAATATATATTTTATATATTCATGTAACTATATACAAAATCTAGCATGCTACATATAATCTTTAGTATCTTGTTTTCCCCCACTTAATAATATATTCTGGAAATCAATTTGTCATTTCATGGAAATGTTTTATGTTTTTTAATTTTCCAGCTGTTTAGTACTCCATTAAGTAAATGTACCATAGTTTATTCAACCAAACTCCTATGTATGGGCCTTTGGGATGTTTCAGTATTTGCAATTATAAATAATGCTACAATGAATAACCTTATGCCTGTGTTTTCTTGTAATGTCAGAGGTGTATTTTTAGGGTAAATTCCTACGAGTGGGATTTCTAGCCCAAAGGGTAAATGCACATGTAGTTTTGCTTGATATAACCCAATTCCTCTCCATTTTGTACCCTCCAATAGTGGATGAGAATGTTTGTTTTCCAAAAATCTGTTCAACGCCGAAACGGTTTGGCTCAGTGGATAGAGCGTCGGCCTGCGGACTGAAAGGTCCCACGTTCGATTCCGGTCAAGGGCATGTACCTGGGTTGTGGGCACATCCCCAGTAGGAGATATGCAGGAGGCAGCTGATCGATGTTTCTCTCTCATCAATGTTTCTAACTCTCTATTCCTCTCCCTTCCTCTCTGTAAAAAATCAATAAAATATATTTTTAAAAAAAATCTGTTCAACAGATTGTTTCTACAAGAGTTTATATTTTGCCAATGTGATGGGTGAAAAATAGCATCTCATATTGTTTTAACATCTACTTCTCTTTTTATGAATTGAGCATATTTCATATATCCTTCTCTAAAAAGTAAATATAAAACTTTAGTGATAATACTTGAACTGAATCTTTTATCTGTGCTAAAATAAATGAAACAAAAAAAATTTTTTTCAAAGAATCTCCCTCTGGGTGGTTTCATGTACACAAGAAGTTTTATAATGTATTAGAGGGCAATGACTTTCAAGATAAAGCATTATTTTGTAACAGTATTGCAAAACAGATATGTGAAGTTAAGAGAAACATTATCTGAATGGAATATGGTGTGTATTTTCCTCTGCAATTTAGAGGAAGGTTAATAATCATATCATTTGCTGTTTTGCTCTCTTATAAAAGGTTCTCGCTTTATTTTTTTCTCACTTTATTTTTTTAAAATATATTTTTATTGATTTCAGAGAAGAAAGGAGAGGGAAAGAGAGATAAAAACATCAATGATGAGAGATAATCATTGACTGACTGCCTCCTGCATGCCCCACACTGGGGATTGAGCCCGCAACCTGGGCATGTGCCCTCACCAGGAATCGAACAGTAACCTCCAGGTTCATAGGTTGATGCTCAACCATTGAACCAGGCCAGCTGGGCAAGGCTCTCACTTTAATTCTAGAGGGTCTGTTGGGCAAAAGGTATTACCCCTTTTTATAGGTGAGACTAAAGTTTGGAGACTTATCCAAGATCATGTGACTAGCAAGTGGCTGAGTCAGAATTAGATCTCAGGCTATTTGACTCCTAATCCAGTATTTTTTAAGTAACGAAAGATTAAATACTGAATTATGAATTTATACATTGGGCATTTGTGTTTCAATGGTGGGTCAGAATTGGTGTTTTTTTTCTTGTATGCTGATGGAAAATTTATTTAAAAATACTGATTATTTAAATGAAATAAATAAGTTAACCATGTTGATTAAATGTTGGTTTGTTGAGGTTTTTCCCCCCTGATTTTGGGCATGCTCAGTTACTCAGGCTAAGCCAGATGGATAGTCAATGGAGATGCCTAGAAAAGTGGGGATAAAGTGTAAACAGGGGTCTCATTTACCATTTTCAGGCTTTTGGGGCGGGGGAGGATTCCAGTCAGTCTCCCTTCAATGACTTCCCACTGCTGTTGAGATAAAGACTGACTCCATCTTGGGGTCCAGTCTCTGAGGAGCCTGGCCCCTCCCTGCCTTCCACAGTCATGTTGCTTATTCCCTCCAGGCTGTCTTTGCCTTAGCCACACTTTGCCTTCTTTTAGTCCTCAAACCTGTCATCCAGGGCTGTTACACACATTCTTCCTGGGCTGCTTCTCTCTCTCTCTCTTTCTCTCTCTCTCTCTGGCATCACTTATTGGGGAAGCTCTGGTCTCTCTGCCTGGGCCAATCTCTTTTTATGTTTTCCCCTCCTCCTCCTCCTCCTCCTCTTTATTGTTGTTATTATTTTTAATCCTCACCTGAGGATATTTCTCCATTGATTTTTAGGGAGAGTGGAAGAGAGGGGGAAAGACAGAGAAATATCAGTGTGAGAGAAATATATTGATTGGTTGCCTCCTGTATGAGCCCTGACCAGGGCTAGGGCTGGGGAGGAGCCTGCAACTAAGGTACATGCCCTTGACCGGAATTGAACCTGGGACCCTTTCATCCTCAGGTTGATGCTCTATCCACTGAGCCAGACTGGCTAAGGCTCTCTTATATTCTCTTATAATACCATGTACCCTTTCTTCATAGCACTCCTCACAATTGCAACTTTACAAATGTTTGTACACTTACTTGATCAATGTCTGTCTCTTCCACACTCTGGCTTTGCTCACCATGGTGTTCCCCAGCCTAGCACAGTGCCTGACACATTGTAGGAGTTCAACCAATATCGATAATGAGTGTTGGTGTGTGTGGTTGCATGCACGCCTGAGCACAGGCAGTTTCCTATGCTCAGCAGGCCACTTTCATCCTTCACATCTTCTCTAGGTTTTATTTTCACCTTTCTGTATCTGCTTATGATATTTGGAGCCTTTAGTAGATGTATGTTTGATTGCATTGCTCTCTTGCTCCTTCTTCTGCATGTATATCCTCTGCTTTGTAGCCTGTCAACTCAGACACAAACCCCACACATACTTGGAACCCACTTCTAAGCTTCATGGGTTTAGGGGTTTTGGTGAGAAGTCGAAGAGTTGTCTCCTCCATCACAGCACAGCCACCCATCATTTCACATGCTCTTCTTCCTTCTCTCTTTCTCCCTCCCGACTCTTCTTCCTCTTCTTCAGGAGTGTCACAGGCAACTCATCCTACGCTGGGTGATTTTGCAGAATCCATGGTGCCAGCCAACATCCATGACCCCACAGGTATTCCCCTTTCCCACGTGGTCCGACCCAGGTCTTTTCCCAGTAAGGGTAGATCTTGTGGAAGAAGAATTCTAGTGCCAGCTACTAAAGTAAGTAATAATAAAAGGATACAGTTTCATTACCTTATATTAGAGGGAGATAATTTCTGGTCAAGTTGGAAGGATGTCCAGTGCCCTAGCCCATGCCATTTTGAGAGAGATTGGTGGAAGGGAGGGTGAGAGGAAGTGTGAATAATAAAATGCTTTCTATACTCTGAGATGCATTTCTCCTACTGCAGTCCTAGCATACGTCCTTCCTAAAATTACTTTCCAGACACTCCCTTCTCTCCCCATTTCTACCCTTAGGCAAAATAACAGAAACAATTACACCATTCTCAAGAGTTCCTCTGAGGACACTTGGGCAAAATCAGATTCAGGGCAGGGCATTTGAATTTCTGGAATTACCAGGTAGGATCAGTTCAAGGAGTCCTGACCTTAATATGTCACCTTCCTTTCACAAGCAGTTAAGTGTGTCTGAGCTTTCCAAGTGGGTATTTCTGCCATCCTGGGTTCTTCTTTCAGGCTTTGTTGCATTTCTTCACCCAAAGCAATCTTGTACAAATTTCACATGATGATGTTGTCACTTTAGAGAGTTTGAGGTTTTAGTGTCCATGCTCTGAGAGCTTTAGTTTCTGTAGCAGGTGTTCATAAGTGTGAGCCTGCCCTCCCACTCCACACCCACAGTCACTGAGCACATTGTGTAAGTATTATTTCATCATTACTTACAACTGCCCTTTGACAGAGATTGACAGACATACCGTCCCCATCATATAGATGCAGAAACTGGGACTAAGGATAGGAAGCTTGTCCTAAGACACACAGCTATAAAGAGCAGGATTTGAACCTCTGACTCAACACCAAAGCCCATGAGCCTAAATGTCAGACTGTGTACCATGGCTGGTGGGGAGGGAAGGGTGAGGAATGAAAATCTGTGTTTTGTTAAATCAACAGGTATGTTGACATGTCTCTGTATAAACAGTGAAATTAGAGTTACACAAGAAGAGACAGTAACTCCTGAAAACACATTGGTGAACTTGGCTCTGCCTTAACTGCTGTGAGCTCTTGATTTTGCTCATCAATGTCTTACTTTTCTTTTGTCAGCATATTTTTGTTACTCATTAATCAACCAGCTCTCTTTTGGAATAGCTGTTTTTATAGTTTTCTAGAAAAAATATCTGCTTCCCTTTTTACTTTTTCCTAGGATATTTTCCCACAAAAGAGAATATCTCTAAATTTGTATTATTCCAGGCCTGAGAGAACCAAGGTCATAAACGATTAAGGAATTTTTTTTAAGGTTATTAACTTCTTTCTCCCCCCAAGTGCGCACACGCACACACACACGCGCGCGCGCACATTATTCATTATTCAAAATATGTACTTTAAAACTCTTGGTTGCAGGCAATCAGTATTTAAGATGACTTCAAAATACATTGAGCTTGTGTGAGAGTGGGGAGGAAGTCGGTTGCAGTCTCAAGATAGAGCACACATACCCTAGCTAGTTTGACTCAGTAGATAGAGCGTTGGCCTGCGGACTGAAGGGTCCCAGGCTCGATTCTGGTCAAGGGCATGTACCTCAGTTACAGGCATGGTTCCCAGCCCTAGTCGGGGCACCTGTGGAAGGCAACCAATCGATGATGTGTCTCTCTCACATTGATGTTTCTTTCTCTCTGTCTCTCCCCCTCCCTCCAAAAAAATCAATGGAAAATAGCCTCAGGTGAGGATTAAAAAAAAAAAAAAAAAGACAGCACACGATGAACCAGTACTGGAGCCTGCTTGTAGACCACAAAAGCTTCTGCAGAAGGAGGGTTAGGAACCTTCTCCTTTCTAGAAAATTGGAATGACTCAGAATACAGATGTTCCGCCTACCCCTGCATTTGTAATTATGAGCTGTGCATTGTCAGGGAGTCTTTGAATGATCTGTTTTTATATTTCTCATGCTGCTGTTCTTTTTTAGAATAATCTAGGACATGCCAGCTGAAAAATACAACAGTTGCTTGCAAAGAGAAAATGGCTTTTTTTTTTTTATGTGGGGGTGGGGACACAGAGTTCTTTTTCTCCCTCTGCTTGGGAACATGGTAGGGAGAATGAGCTAATAATTCTCAGAGAAATATATGAGTTCTGATGAACCCAGATATCTGGAGAACAACATGAAGTGAAGATGATTTAATGTAACTTTGAGCTTTAATCCTGGCATGAAAAAAATGAAGATATGATCATTTCACTTTAATAAATAAACACTAACACAAAGGAGATGAACCAGAGAAACCTGAATTTGGAGGCAGACTCATGCAGTAAAAACAAACTGGGTAGCTTGTTGCAAAATTATTATTGGTGCCATGTGTCCCTGGGCCGTGTCACTCCTGGGTTTTTTTGTTTTTTTTTTTTCCCATCCACATAGGAATGTCCCAGTCCAGGCAGACCCTGGATTCAGATAAACAGTTGGAACTTCAGATCAGATGAGTTCCTAGATAACCTGGCAAAAAAGGCCTTATTTTTTTTTTTAATTTGTCAAGTTTTTATCTGCACAAAGCATTCACTCCAGTCTTCTATTAGCTTTTAAATTCCCGGGATTGTGAAAGAAGTGGTGGAAACAGAAGCAACAGTATTAGCAGCACGAAATTTTAGAGCAAAAAAGGACTTCAAAGGAATACCCCTCAAATGTTCCTCCCATGCAAGGTCCTGGATTGGTGATAGGAAATGTTCATCAGTTTGGATAAAGTGAAGAATAAAGAAAGAGGGAAGTGAATTTTATATAAAGAAAATGTTTTCAATTTATGGGGAGTGAAACCCTTATCCTTAATCCTTTCTTTGCTGCCCCTTTTTCTGTGAAGGAAAGCAGAATATATTACTCCAAATTATGCCTCTTTGACAGAAAAAATTATTTTAAAAACAATTAAGAAGCAGAAAATGCAGGAAAAGCTCCCCCCCCCTTTTTTTGGCCTAAAAGCATAGTATAATTTTTCCTTTTACTGGAAATAGACTCTTATTAACTCAGAGACACTAAAGAAATCTGCAAGCAAACCTTACTTCATTAATTTCCTCTCATAGATTTACCTTCCCACAGTTTGAAATCCTTGGAAACCTAAAACTGCTTTCCTTTGCCCTGTCATTCCTATAGAAAGTCATTGTTTTTGGTTGAAAACGCTATATAAGTTAGAGTTGTAAGCCACTGTTTTGAGTTAATCTTCATTTAGGTTTCTCCCACTGATGTATGCTGCTGCATGGTTGTTTTTTTTTCTTGTTAATCTGGTTTTCCTTCCCTTTTTTTTCCTTCTCTTGTCTCTTTCCTCCCCCTCCTCTTCCTCCTTCCCTTCCTGCTCCCCTTCCTCCTCTTTTGTCTTCTTCCTTTTTAAAGAGCTCCAGTGGAAAACCTAAGATAGAAGAAGAGGCTCAAGAAGTTGAGATGAGAATGGGGACCAAAGTGTCACTATGGTCCTGGGCTGGTCAAGAGCCCAGTATTGCTCTAAGTTCAGTTCAGAGGGAAGCCTCCTCCTCACTTGCCCATAATCAAATCCTGCCAGGTCTATTCCACAAAGCAGATCTGACTCATCCCCAATCACAGGCAGAGGAGGTGGAGCAGAGAGATAATGATGAGTTGCTAGAGTGAGCCTAGCTTAGTTTGCTTAACCACATAAAGAGAAGGACAGATGCAGTGAACTCTCACTCAGGACTTTGTCCATCAGCGAACCATGCCTTGTGAATGTCATCTCTTGCCATTCAGATGCAGTGCTGCCTTTTTTTTTTGGATGGCAAGAATGTGGAGTGGAAGCTTTCTTCCCAGCCTTGGCCAAGAGGTGGAAATGTTGGAGAAAGAGCCTTCCTTCATGGACTAAATGGGTGTGCAGGGGGGCTGGGTAGGCTATGGAATTCACTAAAAGGGCCCAGAGAAGCGCTGATGGTTTTATTGCATCTGCCATCACTGGGTACCTAAGGATTGGAGAGAATCATAGAAAGGTGTTCTTAGTTCCACAATCAAGTAGGAAATATTATTTTAATTAAAAAAATTTAAATTTGTGGTAAAATATGCATAACAAAATTTATAATCGTAACCATTTTCAAGTGTACAGTTCAGTGGTATTAAGTTCATTTACATGGTTGGGCTACCATCACAACCATCCGTTTCTAGAACTTTTTCATCTTCTCAAATGGAAACTCTGTCCCCATGACACACTAACTTCTCCATCCTCCCTCCAGCTCCTGACAACCACCATTCTACTTTTTGTTTCTATGAATTTGACTATTTTAGGTGCCACACAGTGGAACCATATAGTATTTATCTTTTTGTGACTAGTTGCTTAGCATAATATCTTCAAGGCTGATCCATGTTCAAACGTGAATTTCCATTTTATTTCTTTTTTAAAAAATTTACTGGGGCAAATTTAAAAAAAAAAAAAGAAAGATGCAAATTGACTGTACCTTCATGACGCCCACCAGCCAATCAGGAGTGAGTATGCAAATTAACCCAACAAAGATGGCAGATTAATTTGCAAACACAGGCGCCTGGGGGTGGGGCGGGATGCAGGCGTTCTGCACCACCCAAGCTGCTCCGGGCTTCTGGGCAGCGTGGGAAGTCAGAAAGGCGGCTCTGGGCCAGAGCAAAGGCAGTTCCAGCAGCCAGGGAAAGGAAGGCCCATTCTTGCATGAATCTTCATGCATCAGGCCTCTAGTTGGTTAATAAAATTATATAGGTTTCAGGGGTACAATTCTATAATATATCATCTGTATATTGTACTGTGTGTTCACCTCCCAAGTCAAGTCTCTTGCCATCACCATTTATCCCCCCTATACCCTCTTCTGCCTCTCCCATCCCCTTTTCTCTCTGGTAATCACCATACTGTTGTCTGTATCTAAGAGGTGTTTTTTTCTTAATCCCTTCAGAATTTCCTTCATTTTCAAGGCTGGCTAATATTCCATTGTATGTACTTAACTGATGGTTCCCTTTTTTTTAGAAAACAAGTGCATTCTTCTGTTTGTAGTAGTCGGTATGGAGGGATTCCTGGGTAGATAGGGTAACTGGAGGTTTGTTTGAACATAAGATGAAAAGAAATAATGACTATTTCTGAGCATATTTTTTAAAAATATATTTTATTGATTTTTTACAGAGAGGAAGGGAGAGGAATAGAGAGTTAGAAACATTGATGAGAGAGAAACATTGATCAGCTGCCTCCTGCACACCCCCTACTGGTGATGTGCCCGCAACCAAGGTACATGCCCTTGACTGGAATCGAACCTGGGGCCCTTGTGTCCGCAGGCCGATGCTCTATCCACTGAGCCAAACCAGTCAGGGCTGAGCATAGTTTTTGATCAAGTGTCTGAGGATGTGGTTGTGATCTTGATTGGCCCATGGTAGTTTGTTGTAGGTGGATGCCTGTCTCAGAAGAACTGGATATTGCATATGAAACAGTGCTAATTTTTGATAATCCCACAGAGAAAATTTTTTATTGAACTCAACTCACTTGTTTTTCATATTGCTCCTGTGGTGCAAAGGATTGATTTTTGTACTGCGTTTGCTATTTGGCATTTTCTTCTTTGGTAAACAGTATATGTAAGCCTTAATCCTTTAACCTTGAATATGAGCCCCGGGCTATTTGATGGAAAAAGAACTTTTCTTTGTTCTATTATGTGGCCTGGTGAAGGATTGTATTAGTCAGGGTCAGGCAGAGAAACAGAACCAGTAGGAGATATACTGTATTATGAGACATATTGCAAGGAATCGGCTTACACTAGGCCCACCTGAAGTTCATAAGGCAAGCTGCAGGGAAAACAGAAACCTCAGGGACAGGCTGAAGCTTCTTTAAAGATTTTTAATCTGAATGAGGTCCATCCAGATTACCTAAAATGTGGGGGCTTTTAATCACATCGGCAAAATACCTTCACCTAGATTTGTGTTTGGTTAACTGGGGACTGTAGCCTAGCCAAGTTGGCATATCAAAAAGACCATCATTGCCCACCCCTTGTCAACTTAGCACCAGATACATCTCCTTAAACCATACTTAATCTCCAAATAAAGAAAACAAAAGGCATACTAACATCATACAACTTCTCCCACATACAACTGAAACATGCTAACCAATTTCCCCCAAGAGAATGTGAAGTCCTGGATGGTGTTCACTCTTCTTATTGATGTCCTATGATTTCAATGTTGTGATATAAAGGTAATTATTACTCATACATCTTAAGTTAGGTGATAAAGGAATAAGAGAGAAAAGAAAACAAAAATATTTGGTTACTATCCATATATAAACACACCCATAACAAAGTAAGGAAGAAATACTCATAATTATACAGTTCTCACCTCTGCAACTGGTCACATGGCTGTAGTTGGGATTTATAACTACTTTATTTCACTGCCCATCTCACTATACTTTGCTGTCAACAAATACTTCAACTGCTCATTGTTCTTTGTGTGGAAGGGTGGAGAGAGAGAGAGAGAGAGAGAGAGAGAGAGAGAGAGAGAGAGAGAATCATGTGTCAAACAAATGAATGGTCACTGAAAACAAATAATCTCCAAGGGGGGGGGGGCGGTGATGGCAGAAGGCTGAAAGTGGTGGCCTCTGGGCTGAATCAAGCCTCCAGATTCAGTGTTTGGTTAGCACAGTGTTTTATTTATTTATTTATTTAATTTTAATAATCTTTATTGTTGAGATTATTACAGAAGTACCTTCCCCACCCCATATCCCCTCTCTACCCAATTCTTGCCCCACCCCAGGCCCTCGCCACCCTATTGTGTGTGTCTATAGGTAATGCATACATGCATATAAGATCATTGTGTAATCTCTTCCCGACCCACCCCCAACACCCCTTCCCTCTGAGAATTATCAGTCTGTTCCATTTCCATACCCCTGATTCCATTCCATTCCCCAGTTTATTCTGTTCATCAGATTTTTTATTCGTTTGATTTTTAGATTCAGTTGTTGATAGATACATATTTGTTGCCACTTCGTTCTTCATATTTTTTATCTTTATCTTTTTCTTATTCTTCCTCTTCTTAAAGAATATGCTTCAGCATTTCATATAATACTGGTTTGGTGGTGATGAACTCCTTTAGCTTTTTCTTGTCTGTGAAGCTCTTTATCTGACCTTCAATTCTAAATGATAGTTTTGCTGGGTAGAGTAATATTGGTTGTAGGTTCTTGCTATTCATCACTTTGAAGATTTCTTGCCACTCCCTTGAGAAATCACCTGACAGTCATATGGGCACTCCCTTTTAGGTAACTAATTGCTTTTCTCTTGCTGCTTTTAAGATTCTCTCTTTGTCTTTAACCCTTGGCATTTTATTTTTATTTTTTTATTTTTTAAAATATATTTTATTGATTTTTTACAGAGAGGAAGGGAGAGAGATAGATAGTTAGAAACATCGATGAGAGAGAAACATTGATCAGCTGCTTCTTGCACATCTCCTACTGGGGATGTGCCCGCAACCCAGGTACATGCCCTTGACTGGAATCGAACCTGGGACCTTTCAGTCCGCAGGCCGGTGCTCTATCCACTGAGCCAAACCGGTTTCGGCTGGCATTTTAATTATGATGTGTCTTGGTGTGGTCCTCTTTGGGTTCCTCTTGTTTGGGGTTCTCTGTGCTTCCTGGACTGATAAGTCTATTTCTTTTACCAGATAGGGGAAGTTTTCTGTCATTATTTCTTCAAATAGGTTTTCAATATCTTTCTCTCTTCTGGCACCCCCATAATCCAGATGTTGGTATGCTTGAAGTTGTCCCAGAGGCTCCTTACACTAACTTCGTATTTTTGGATTCTTTTTCTTTTTGCTCTTATGTTGGGTGTTTTTTGCTTCCTCATATTTCAAATTGTTGATTTGAGTCTCAAGATCCTCTAGTCTACTGTTGAATCCCTGTATATTATTCTTTATTTCAGTCAGTGTATGCTTAATTTCTGACTGGTCCTTTTCCATTTTTTTTGGCATTCTTACTAAGATCCTTGAAAGTCTCACTAAGTCCCTTGGAGGTTTCAAGAAGATTCTTGAGTAACCTTATAACTATGGTTTTGAACTCTATATCCAGCAGTTTGCTTTCTTCCATTTCTTTCATTTGTGACATGTTTCTTTGTCTCCACATTTTGGCTGCTTCCCTGTGTTTGTTTCTATGTATTGGGAAGAGCTACTAAGTCTCCTTGAGTTGATAGAGTGGCCTTGTGTAGTAGGTGTCCTATAGGGCCCAGTGGTTTAGCCTCCCCAATCACCGAGGTGGACACTCTAGGTGCACCCCTTTGTGGGCTGTGTGCATGGTCTTGTAGTTGAGCCTTGATTGCTGTTGGTGTCACTGGGAGGAATTGGCCTCCAGGCCATTGGCTGTGGGGACCAGCTGCACCTATAGAGGAAGAGCTATTGTGCAAGAGACACCCTTATGGAGCAGGACTTGCTTCAGTGGGGCTTTGGTGCTCACTGAATCTGCTCCTTGAGTGTGTCATTTATGGATGTGTAGAGTTGTAATCTGGTATGGTCTGACACTGACCACTGGGGACACTGGCTCTGGGGTCTCCAAGGAGGTGCAAAGTCCACCACTGCCTCGGGTCACCCAGCAGGAGCTACAGAGAGATCTGCAGATTCCTCCTCTTTTTTTTTTAATATATTTTATTGATTTTTTACAGAGAGGAAGGGAGAGAGATAGAGAGTTAGAAACATCGATGAGAGAGAAACATCGATCAGCTGCCTCCTGCACATCTCCTACTGGGGATGTGCCCACAACCCAGATACATGCCCTTGACCGGAATCGAACCTGGGACCTTTCAGTCCGCAGGCCAATGCTCTATCCACTGAGCCAAACCAGTTTTGGCCAGATTCCTCCTCTTTGTATTGGGTTTGGAAGTGCCCAGAAGAGGCCCAGCTATGAAGCAAGGCAGGCTGGTGCTGATGCTGGGTCTTGAGCCTTTCATTGATAGGTTTTGGGCTCCCTGACCCAGCTGCAGCTTGTTTGACAGGTTTCAGCCTGAGAAAGGACAGGCCATTCATATGCAAAAGCTGCTGCACACAGCTTGGGTGGGGTTGTAAATTGGGTGGGGCAGGGTCTCAGGGAATCTCCAGGACGGAGCAAACAGAAATGGCTTCCAGTCAGCCTTGCAACTGGGGAGGTCCCAGCATGGGAACAATGACCACTGCGAGTGCCTCTGAGTTCTTTCCCCGATGCCAGACAGTCCAGTTTCTCCTTGTATGTGTCTGGGTCCCCCAGAGCCTCGTCCTGGTGCTAGAGCTCAGAGGAAGCAGGATCTTGTAAGTTCAATTTGTGTGCTAGCCTTTTAAGAGGAGCAACTTGATCTCCAGCAGCCTCAGTGTCACTGAGCCCCAATCCGCACTGGTTTTTACAGCCCATAGTTCTTACTGCCTGTTGGGAGTTCTTTTCCCAGCTTTAGGACCCTGGGTTGGGCGTCTGGTGTGGGGCTGGGACCACTTGCTCCTCCCGGCACCCTCTGCAGATGTGATCTCCCTCCTAATTAAAAAAGTGGCACTGGTGGATGCCGGGCCAGCCCATTCCATGCCTCTGCCTCTCCTCTCAGTCTCCGTGTGCTTTCTTCTTTACGTCTCTAGCTATAGGACTTCCATTCAGCCAGATTTCCAGCAGTTCTGGATGATGGTTGTTCTGTATTTTAGTTGTAATTTGGTGTGGTTCTGGGAGGCAGGAGTTCAGGCATTTGACTACGCCGCCATTGTGGTTCTCACTGATTGTTCTTTATGGTAATTTTAGCTAGAGCCTCAATGTGGCAGCGGGTACCTGTTGCACCAATAGTGCTGGAAATGGCCTAAAATGCATAGACAGTCCTAGCAGCTTCCTGAGCACAGAGCTGGGGAGTGGAAAATGTAGAATAGATTCTTTTACTCAGGTGAGAAGCAGAGTTATAGCATTCAAGAAGGAGATACAGGAGTGCTCGTCAGTCACTGGGTACCATTTTAATGGCTCCTCTCTCAGGACCCTGCCATTGGAAGCTTGCTTGTTGATGGTACCTCAAACCTCTGGCTTGTTCCTAAAAGCTCTTTTTGTGATACTGGATCCATGATCCACTGTCTTTCTGCTTTCAGGACTATGTACTTGAGAAGAAGATTCCTCTGATACAGCAAATCTGAGAAGGAGAAAATGTTAAACCTTAATGTCTTCCTACGTTAATTGACCAAGGTCAAAGGATTTCAGCCTGTCTTTGGAAATGCAATCATGGAGGTGAGTTCATGTTAAAATTTGGGCGTTTTTGTTTTGCTGCCTTTGCATTATTTGAAGTATTTTAGACTGTCATTGGATATTCATTGTAAAATATCTAGTGAGTAATGTTGAGGATTGAGTGGAACATTATTTGGGATGGGAAACAGAAAAGGCAATAGAAAGAAAGGAAAACAACCTTTTATAAGTTGCTTTATTTGGCTATAGAACTTCCTTTCCATGATTTAGCCTGAAGTGAGGATCTATATGTTCTGTAGTTTGATTTGTGGTTTCAAAAAAGTCACTTGATTCTAGAATTGCATGGTTCCTATCGATTTCTTTGCTTCTGATGTCAGAATCTGACTTTCAGAAGCAATGTTGACTTGAGTGGAAATATAGCCAGTGATTTCTAAGAAGTGCTTATCTCCTCAGAAGCGAAGTGCCTTAGGCCAATTGGGCTGCTATAACAAAATACCATAGGCTGGATGGCTTATAAACAACAGAAATGTATTTCTTACAGTTCTTGAGGCTGGAAATCTGAGATCAGGATGGTCAGGTGAGGGCCCTCTGTCATTGTGTCCTCACATAGAGGAAAAGGCAAGGGGTCTCTATCTGAGGTGTCTCTTTATAAGGGCATTAATCTCATTTTCAGGGCTCCACCTCATGACCTAAGCACCTCCCAAAGGCCCCGTCTCCTAATACTATCTCATTGGGTATTTGTTTCAATGGATGAATTTTGGGGAGACACAAGATTCAGTCTATAACCAGAAATATATGTTAAAAACTGGGTGGCAGCCTGCAAATGAAAATATGCTGTGCCCAGGAGAAAAGGTATCACAATCACACAGTGTTAGGCACATTCTTACACTCCATCATGCTCTGCTTGGGGCTCTCGCCCCTTCCGGTGATTGTCCTGTACTTTGGCTTCCAGTAAACCGCCTCACCTAGTTTCCAGTGGACCACCTCCACCTGGCCTCCACCTGCGCCTGGTTACCTTGACTGACCCTTACAAGACACATAAATATCCCGCTCCCCCTACTCTGCCCCACTGATGCCATTTTGGTCTCAGCCCTTCTGCTAGCAGATGTAATAATAAATTTATAATTCTTTACCCCTTTTGGCCTTGTGCAACATCCTTCAGCAACCCTAACACACAGCGAAACAAACATTGCAAATACATCTTTTCATCCATTTCAGAGGTGCCCTCACCATTCCTTCATTTATTAAATAAATATTTGTTAAATGCATGTCATATATGTGCAAGGCATTGCTCTGGACATTTGGGATACACCAGTGCACAAAACGGGGAAGGGGGGTGGAGGTTGGTGGTGGCAGGAAGCAAAATTCTCTGCCCTCTTGGAACTTACACTTTCGCATAACAAATAAGCCAATAATCCTGTGAAAAAGAAGGCTGTGAGCACCAGGGAAAGAACACAACAGGGTGGGCAGCAGTGGCTGTGTGGGGTGGTGGGGAGGATGTGGGGGACTGGAAGGGTTGAGCAAACTGCCCAAGGTGTGTGGGCCTGGCCTGGTGGTTCCTCCTCAGGTGAATTAATGAACAACCAACTGACCAGCACAACTCATTGCCTTCTCATTTCTTTCCTTTCCTCATTTTACCTTGGATCCTTGACATTTCCCCCTTGTTTTTCTCTTTCTTGACTCCTGGGCTTCCTATTCTAATATTGAGTGGTTTTCTTCTTCTTCACTCTTTTTCTTGTTCTGTACTCCATTTTTTAGGCTATTATTTTTTCCTATCATCCACACACACTCCTGTCTTATTCTCTTCCTCTTTCCTTTGAATTTCTCCTTATTTTCCTCTTTTTACCTTCCTCTTTCTAACCTGTCACACTTTGCCAAAGACCTGAGTACTCAATTGTAGTGAAAGGAGCAGCTGGAGGAGTCGTTTGTGAGAGGGTCCCTGGGTAAACCAAGCCTTATCACCTAGGGTAATGTGAAATACAGTCTAGTTTTTGAAGTATTTAAAAAAATCTTTATTTTTGCAAATATTACAGATGTCCCCCTTACTTGCCCCCATTGTTCACCTCCACCCAATTCCCACCTCCACCCCCCAGGTCTTCACCACTCTATTGTCTGTGTCCATGGGCAATGCATATATGCATAAAAGTTATTTGGTTAACCTCTTCTTAACCACCCCCACCCTTCTCTCTGAGATTCCATGTTTCCATGCCACTGGTTCTATTTTATTCATCAGTTTATTTTGTTAGATTCCACATATAAGTGAGATCATGTGATATTTGTCTTTCTCTGATTGGCTTATTTCGCTTAGTATAATAGTCTCCGGGTGAAGACTGATAAAAATATCGTTTTTATTAGAAATTTATTTCATCCAAAGTAAAGCAAGAAGATCATGGTAGGTATAGTTTTCAAAATTTATTCTGCAGTAAAACAGGCTTTGAATCCAGATAAGTAAGCAAATAGTACACACTCACTTTCTCTCTCTCTCTCTCTCTCTCTTTTTTTTATGGAGTACAGAATTCTTTTCCCTCCACACTAGAGGGCAGTAGAATTAAAGTGAATTTTCCACAAAGCTGGGACGAGGATGGTCTATCTGTCTATCTCTATCCATTTGTCTACATTGGTAGTTGGCAAACTATCGCCAAGACCAAATCTGGGCCATCACCTGTTTTTTTTTAAATTGATTTGGAGGAAAGAGAGCGAGAGAGAAATTGATTTTGTTGTTCCTCTTATTTATGCATTCATTGGTTGATTCTTGTATATGCCCTAACCAGGTGGTGATCAAACCCTCAATTTGGCATATTGGGAAGATGCTCTAACCAACTGAGCTACCCGGCCAGGGCCCCATCACCTGTTTTTGTACAGACCCAGTTAAGAAGGGTTTTTAAATTTTTAAGCAACAACATTTTAACTGGTTATACAGCTATCTAAAAAATATTTTTTATTTTTGTCTTTTGGTTTGCAAAGTGTAAAATATTTACTATCTGGCCCTTTACAGAAAATAATTTGCCAACCCAGGATCTGCCCCCCCACACACAAAGACACACACAATCTTGCTGAACCATTTGAAGGCAAATTTCAGACATTATAATATTTCTCCCTCAAATACTTCATTATGTATCTCCTAAAAATAAAGTAATATTCCTACTTACCCAAAGGCCATTATCACAATAAAGAAAATAAGCAATTATTTTATAATATCATAAAATAGCCATCCATATGCAAATTTGTGATTGTATTTGCCAATTTTACACAATGAAAATGTATTAGCTTTGTAATAGTAAAACAAAACATTTAAAAATCAGATTTTTAAGTAGTCAACATGAATTTTTAGCATCAATTGCATTATACAAGGGAGTTAGAAGAATTGCTCTGTGCAGCTACTAGCCCTAGTCATCTCAGATTGGAATTAAATATGTTTGCAGATCAAATAGCTCATATTCTGCAAAGCATTCAGTGTGGGTGGTGATGTTATTGTTTGCTGCAGGTGTAGGCAGGACAAGGTAGGATGGTGTGTAATCTTTTCTTTGTATTTGAAAACATAATCCCTAACATCTCTAATAATTTTGAAGCTGGGTGATTGGTACATAGGAATTTGTTATACTATTTCTTCTGACATTTTTGTGTATAGTTGAAAATTTCCATAATAAAAAATTATATGTATGTACACATCACTATAGTAATAGACTTGATTCATGACCTAATCTATTAAGGCAAAGTTACATTTAATGTATGTCAGAACCCTGATACTTAGATGTGAAAACTGTGTGTTTATATGAACCTTTTATTTTAGAATAGGAAACATGGTAGTTATGTCAAAACATAGAAAGATTGTCTTAAAATTTGGATGGATTTTGAGAAAAGGCTACTTTGTCCTTTGGGAGCCTTGTTTTTGTAAACATTCCATTTTTTGTGGGATGTGAATCATGTGTTGGAATCACCTGATTTAGCTGTGGTATAACTAAGTCTGGAGGGTTTAAAATTCTCCACCACCAATCATGATTATGGTTACATGAGATTTGTGTCTTGAAAAAAGAGATCTGTGTCCAAAAGCTCTGGAATTATTTAAACCATGTACTTTGTATGCTCATCTTTGTTCTGTTGAGCCATAATGTTATGTCTGCTTTTACCACAATGCTTTTACCACAATCATATGGATAAAGAACTGGCAGGTCAGGTCCTCTCCCATCATGCAACAGTGTAGAAACTGCTGTATAAAGTCAGGCGGAAGATTAAACAAATTCTTCCTTGCTTTATGAAGAGCTCACAGATAAATATTCCAGTATAATGCTTTGTTATTTGATAATAAAAAATTTAATAATAAAAAATTTGGAAGAGAGTTGTAATGAGCCCTTGAAAACTCCTGTGGTTAAAAAATGTGGTACTATTATATTTTTTTGCAAATATAAGACATGCAGATTTTTTATGTGCTCAATGAGATACAAAGAGTAAAGTTATTATGGAGTGTTAAATTCAGGGCAGTCAGATATGCTTGAATTTGCATAATAATATTCATTCATTTGGAAAGAAATTATCACAGAACATTTTCTTTCCATTGAATAAAAAATGTATATTTATTACCTATCCCTTTTGTATGTTCTCCTTATTATATGGCAGTCTATTTCTGCTTGTATTACATAATCTGGCACCTCTTTATTATCCTATATAATAAAAGCCTAATATGCTAAGTGTCTGGTTGTCCAATTGGCCGTTCAGCCAATCAAAGTGTAATATGCTAATGATATGCTAAGGCCGCTCAACTGCTCACTTTGACATGCACTGACCACCAGGGGGCAGGCGATCAATGCAGGAGCTATCCCCTGGTGGTCAGTGTGCTCCCACAGGGGGAGTGCCGCTCAGCCAGAAGCTGGGCTCACAGCTGGCGAGTGCAGCGGCAGTGGCAGGAGCCTCTCCTGCCTCCATGGCAGCACTAAGGATATCTGACTGCTGGTTTAGGCCCACTCCCCGTAGGAGCCGTCAGTTGTACATTCCCTAAGGGCTCCCAGACTGCGAGAGGGCGCAGGCCAGGCTGAGGGACCCCCCCCCCACCCGAGTGCACAAATTTCATGCACCAGGCCTCTAGTATCAACATAAAATTCTCTTTGTATATGTTTGCCTTCATGTGGGTTCATGAAGCAGCTTTTCATTTGTTAATGTCATTTTTTCCAACCAGATGTCTTCTGTTCTTTATTCTTTCATCATATACTTCTTTACCACTGACTAAGTTGATTCTTGCTATTCACAGTAGTTATGTTTTACAAAGTCAGTGGGAACACTGCATTAGCAATACTGAAACATTGCTCCTAGGGGAAAATACAGGGTTTGGTTCCTACCAGTCTGTGGTCACAATGTTTTTGTAAATGAGTTAATACATAACCTTATTTTATGTATGTTTTCATTTAAGGACACCTTATTTAATATATATTACTGATTTATTCACATCAGACTCACAGCCAACAGCACTGTAACTCATCTGAAACTTATCAAGGGCACACATTTACTCAGTAAGGCACATCACAACCTTCATGCACTTAGGAATACTAGACAGCACTTCAGTACAATGCTTGGAAGTCATTTTATTTATTTAACTAAAAACATTTTTTAAATTGAGGTAACGTTGGTTAATAGCATTGTATAACTTTCAGGTGTACAACATTATAATCCAGTATCTCTATATATTATGGTGTGCTCACCACCAAAAGTCTAGTTTCCACCTGTCACTATACATTTGACCCCCTTTCACCATTTTGCCCTCCAACCCACTCCTCATCTCTCTGGTAACCACAAATCTGATGTTTGTATCCATGAATTTGTTTTTGTTTTGTTTTGTTTGTTCATTCCCTTTTTTCTTTTATATTCCATATATGAGTGAAATTATAAGGTTTTTATTCTTTTTCATCTGTTTTATTGCACTTAGCATAATACTCTCAAGATCCATCCATATTGTTGGAAATAGCAACATTTCATCTTTTCATGGTTGAGTAGTATTCCATTGTATATATATTCTACATCTTCTTTATTCACTCATTTGTTGTTGGACACTTAGGTTGTTTTCATATTTTGGCTATTGTAAATAATTCTGCAATGAGCATAGGGGTGTACACATCTTTTTGAATTAGTATTTTTGTATTTTCAGATAGATACCCACAATAGGAATTGCTGGACCACCTGGTAGTCCTATACTTAATTTTTTTAAGGAACCTCTGTACTGTTTTCCATAGTGACTGCACCAATTTACAATCCCAACAATAGTGTTTAAGGGTTTGGGAGTCATTTCAAATAGTGAAATCACAAAAGAAGCACAAAGTTGTGAAAAATATGGCACTAAATAGACCACATAGAGGACACTTTTTTATAGTTTGAGAGCTGAAACATGAAGGCAGAGTGTTGCCTTGTTGGACTTCAGCTTGTGGAAGTTGGGTGACTCAAAGTTTTCACCCTCTGCACATGCTCAAGCCCACAAAAGTGCCCCTAATATTGATTTTGGGGTGACAAATTTTAGCAAATTCTCAAATGTGGAACCTGTGAATAATGAGGATTGATTGTATTTGCAGTTACTTTACTGACTTCTGGGGACTCATAGATGAGTATTATTTAGTTCTTATGTTTGAATAGTCAAAATCAATCTTAGGCAATAACCACTGAAATTGAAGTATAAGCAAGATGTTATCAGAGTTTTAAAGAAAAAGCACTATCTCTCTTAGGACTCATTTTGGAATAGCGAGAGGACTACTCAACTTTGAAGTCAGGCCTGGGCACCAATTCTGGCTCTGCCTTGAAACAGCTGAATGACCATATCCAAGTCCTTTAAAAATTTGAGTCTCTGCCTACTCATTGAACAAATGAGGGTGATAACACCTTCTTTCCAGAACTACTGTGAAGAAATCTTCTAATACTGTGCTTGGAAAACAGTAGGTATTTAGAAAGGTGCTTAAGGTAGGAGCAGGCAGGGGTAGCTTTACAGAGGAGGTGAAATTTGAGCTGAGTCCTGAGGAAAGTGTCCAAGGGTACACTGCTTGTTGTAGTTTTGTACTTTGTATGCCCCCATCTAGTCAATCATGGTGCTAGGAAAATAATAGTTACTCAGTTAATAAATGTTGACAGGTTGGTTAGTTGAGTGAACAGTGAAGGATCCCTTTTTAATCTTTTTGGTACATGCTTCTTTGTTAAGTCACCTATTTTTTACAACACATATTTTTGGCATGCTGATTACAAATCCCTGGAGATTTAGTCTGTAGTAATGGAACAAAGAGTTGTATACTTCCAAATTGATTTCAAGTAAGAATGTGGCTGGAAAATGAGACAGAGAAGTAAAAAAGATAAGAAAATGTGTGTGTGTGTGTGTGTGTGTAGATGTATGTGTGTGTAGATGTATGTGTGTGTTCTGTGAGTGGGTGTGGGAGAGAGAAAGATAATGGGGGGGTGAGATAGAGAGGTGAGATGCAACAATATGGATAAATCTTAGCAATGTAATATTAAGTGAAATTATATGCAAAGATATAATCTGTACAAACTGGACAGCACTACCAACAAGGGTCCAAAGATAATGTCACCAACAGTGCACCTCTGGATATGATTTACTGAGGGCACAGCACATGCTATTGCTTCTGTGATATTCTTGCCAAAAATGTATAACCTTGATCCAATAAAAATCAAGCATTAGGAGAACCTAAATTGAGGGCCACTAACAAAATATTACATGAATGTTAAGGTCATAGAGTGAAAAGTAAGGCTGAGAAATTATTTCAGATTAAAGAAGACTAAAGAGACACAACAATGGAATGCAATATGTGATCCTGGACCAGATTCTGGACCTGAAAAAATTGCTATAAATTATATTATTGTGACAATTGAAAAAACTTAAAAATGGACTATTGAGCCCTAGCCAGTTTGGCTCAGTGGATGGAGCATCGGACTGCGGACCGAAGGGTCCCAGGTTTGATTCCGGCCAAGGGCACATGCCTGGGTTGCAGGCTTGATCCCCAGTGCGGGGTATGCAGGAGGCAGCCGATCAATGATTCTCTCTCATCATTGATGTTTCTATCTCTCTATCCCCCGCCCTTCCTCTCTAAAATCAATAAAGATATATTTAAAAAAACTGACTATTGATAAGATATAAGCATATATGTATGGTATTAATATTAAATTTTCTTACTTGTGGTTATGTAAGATTTTTCTTATTCTTAGAAAACACACAGTGATGTATTAAGGAGTAAGGAGGTAAGATATATGCACCCTATTTTCAAATGATATGGATAATAACTCTTTCTTTATATAAAAATATAATATATAGGGAGGCTATATGAGAGTTCAACGTGTGTATTGTTCTTGAAACATTTCTAAAAGTTTGAATTTATTTCAAGACAAAAAGTAAAAAACCTGTAAAAATATAAGTAAAACAAAGTAAAAGCACTAACCTTTTCATAGACTTAAAAAATAGAGTAATAATAATTTTTTTAGAACTACATATAGATACAATTAATTTGTATAAAAAGGAAGGAAGGAAGGATGGCCGGGATTCAGCATGGTAACCACCCTGAGTGAGGGACCCTGGGGGTGGGGTCGTGGGCTACCAAGGGTTTGCTGTAGGATATTGTTGTGACCCCCCTTTTAGTTTCAGTAGTTGTCAGAGTCACTGGTGTTTATCACATTATTAAGACAAGTAGTTAGAAACATGAACCAAGTCAGAGAGGGCCATGCATGGAACCTGCTGAGCGTGTCATGTAATACAGTATGATCTATTTATTTTTGTCTGAGGTCAATTAAAAAGACAGGGAATGGGGAAAGAGGGAGGAATGATGGGGGAAAGAGAGAAATCAAGAACAGGGAAAGGAAGGGCCATCAGATCTTTTGAAGGGAAAGAAAAAATAAATCAACTGTGGAGAAAATAAAGAAGTGAACGAGGAAAGACAGAGTATTTCCCAGAGAAGAAGGGACCGGAAGAAGCTGAGAGAATGAGGAATGCTGAGGCAGAAGAAAAGCCTCAATGGCATTTCGGAGCCACAAGAGGGACACTCTGTCTCCACAGAAGAGTGTCAGCCAAAGGGCTGGATTCCAGGAAAGGGTGATGCGGTTCAGCAACACACCAAGGTTTGTTCTAACGGAGGCTGACACTCAGCCAGCGGGGCTTTTCCAAAAACTCGGAGCGTTGTGGTTGCTTCTGGCTTCTTCGATCCTCCAGGCCATTAATTAGGAGGAACCGCTAGATTAACCCGCGGCCATAATCACCTATGATGAGGGCCTGTGCCCAGATGCTTGTTGTGGGCAACTGAGGGCCCGCCTCCGGGAGGGGCCACCTTGCTTCAGCCCTTCTGCTTCGCAGTGTGGGAACAGTGCATGCTGGGAGCACGCAAGGGACGCTGGGTACACGCACAGCGCGGATGCACGTGTCCAGGATACCTGCCCCTCATGATTGCCCTGCAGCCCCTGAGTGCTCTGCGGTGAATGTCTGCCATTCAGCATTAAAATTACCAGAACACTTCGGAAATAGGCAAGTCTCAGAGGTTCAGTCCTTTCTCTGTGTTGGTCTATGGCAGTGGTTCTCAACCTTCCTAATGCCGCGACCCTTTAATACAGTTCCTCATGTTGTGGTGACCGCCAACCATAAAATTATTTTCACTGTAATTTTGCTACTGTTTTGCTACTGTTATGAATCTTAATGTGATATGCAGGATGTATTTTCATATTTTCATTGTTACAAGTTGAACATAGTGATTAATCACAAAAACAATATGTAATTATATATGTGTTTTCCGATGGTCTTAGGCGACCCCTGTGAAAGGGTCGTTTGGCTCCCAAAGGGGTCGCGACCCACAGGTTGAGAACCGCTGGTCTATGGTTTTTGGAAGGAAAACTAACCAAAGAAAATGCCTCTGCTGGCGAGGGGAGGGGGATTCACATTTGCCAGGAGATTCAGTCTGCCCGCCTGGATCTGTGATCTGGCTCCTGCGCTGCTAGCCTTTTCCTGACTGCCTTTCACCTTGGATGCCTTCCTGTCATGCTGAGCTGATCACAGCTCCTCCAACAAATGATGCTTTCCTCCTATAACCTCCTCCACTTGGAATGTTCTATTTCCCAATTCCCCTCAACCTAGGGAAGAAAAACTTTACAAAAAAGTTAAATGAACACTCTCTTCTGGTGATACTTTTATAACACCTTTCCTGATGTCCTGTGTCCCTATCTCATCCTACATGAATATAGGATGTGTTTCAATTACTTTAGGTCTTCTTTCAGTTTGTTAAATGATGCTTTGTAGTTTTCAGTGTGTAATTCTTATACTTATTTTGTTAAATTTATCCCTAAGTATTTTATTCTTTTGATACTATCAAAAATTAGATTGTTGCCAAAACCGGTTTGGCTCAGTGGATAGAGCGTCGGCCTGCGGACTCAAGGGTCCCAGGTTCGATTCCGGTCAGGGGCGTGTGCCTTGGTTGCGGGCACATCCCCAGTGGGAGATGTGCAGGAGGCAGCTGATCGATGTTTCTCTCTCATCGATGTTTCTAGCTCTCTGTCTCTCTCCCTTCCTCTCTGATAAAAATCAATAAAATATATTAAAAACAAACAAACAAAAACCCCCCAAAAACCCCAAAATTAGATTGTTTTTATTTTTGTATTGCTCATTGATAGTGTATAGAAATACAATTAATTTTTGTATGTTGATCATCATAAAATCTCTGTCTTAACATCTATTTCGTCTGATGTTAATATAGGACTCCAACTCCCTTTATCCTTACATTACAAATATTTATCAAATGACCAAATGAGTGAATTTGGATGAATAAAAAGTTCAGGATGGAACTGGGAACTTGGAAGAGAGAATCAATAATGTCAAATTTGGACCATTTGCTAGCTTATTAGTGAGGAGGAAACAGAGCCAATTAAGCCATCTGAGTAACAATTGGCTCCTGTGAGGTTATTTCAGCTGCTGGTATAGATCATTGCCATTATTTTTATTAATTTTCAAGAACCAGGAAATACCACATGGTTTTCAATTATACCTAACAAAATCTTACAGCTGTACTCTCTTTTGGAAGTTCAGAGAAAATAGAGGTATAAGGACACTATATGTATTATTGCATTTCAGTTATGGAAGAATGGGTGGCAAAGGTTCTGCAAGTACTGAGAAGAGAGATAATAGGAAATGCATGAAAATGTTGCTTTAAAACATCTAAAATGGCTTCATTATTATTTTCCTTTTAAAAATTCCTTTTTAGTCCTTAATTCTCCAGGGTAGTCAAGATCAGAAAATTTCAATAGTTTCAGCAAAGGTCAACAAAAATAAAGAATAAAATGTATTTGTAAGGGCTTAAACATGTTTATGTTAACTCTTTAATGTGATGTTTGCTAAAGGTTTTATAAATCTTTGGTTAAGGTTTACTTTCAGAAACTTGCACTGTTATATTTTTCATTCATCGGAGAAAGGAATCTGGCTAAGAGTCTTTCTGAACTCATCCTTAACTACAGTTGCAAAGCCAGTAGAGGGAGCAGTGGATCTATGCTTTGATTTCTAGGATCGTAAATAAGTGCATAGGCTGGATACTATAGTATAGATAACCAATATTCGAGTTTATCTAGAAAGAAAGAATTCTGGGACTGTGATTTGGTTTTGACAATCATGATTTTATGTTAAGGAATTAGATAACCCTCTTACCTGAAATACAGTTCTAAAATGCTTTAGTTTATCTGACAATGTCCTAAGGTGCAATGTCCTAATTGCACCTTATTATTATTTTTTAAAATATGTTTTTATTGATTTCAGAGAGAGGAAGGGAAACGAAGAGATAAAAACATCAATGATGAGAGAGAATTATTGATTGCCTGCTTACTGCATTCCCCCTACTGGGGATCGAGCCCATAATCCCAGCATGTGCCCTGACCTGGAATCGAACTGTGACGTTCTGGTTTATAGGTCAATGCTCAACCACCGAGAGCCATACTAGCAGGGCTCATCTCTTCTTTATCCTCTCTAATAATTCCTTCTGCAACTATTTTAAGCTATCTTCTCCACTTAAGATTCTTTGGACTATTCAAGCACTATGAGTTAGTACCTCAAACCCTAGTGAGGGCCACCTAGTGGGTATTACCCCTCAGAGGAGATTTTTCTTTCTCTCCCTTCCCTTTAGCATCCAGGATGGAATAGGCAGGTTCACTTTCTGCCTGTCATTTTCCTGTGGTGGAGTTTAGTTCTCTTTCACCCTCCAGGGCAGGCCTCTGGGCCTCAGCTTTATGCAGGGACCTTCTGTCACCTTCTCCACCTTGGCAGGCCTGGGCTTTACTGCCAGCCTCTCCTTGCACCTGAGAGTGGAATTCCAGTGACTCTAGCAATGCACAGAAAACTCCAGGTAAAGGCAGATTTGGCGTTTTTCTCCACCACCAGAGCTGTTGGTGTTGGTAAGTTAAGTAATACCGGTATACACAGAGATTCTGCGTGGACTTGTTTGAATAAAATGGCCAAAAGCAATGGGAGTCCTTTTCAGGGCCACGATTATCAGAAAATTAAACCTGAGGAAAGCTTCTTCCAATCAAATGCTGGACCTTCTGGAGACATAGAATTCTTGGGTGTAACTCACAGTTACCTGACCCTCTCCACTGATGAGGAAACCATACATTTTTAGAAATGACCACTGGATGTGCTAGTTCAGACATGACATACCATCATCTATACATCAAAATGGGACTCCATTAAATATCAGGTTGATTTGAAACTTTTATTTTTATTCTAGAAAAACTTTTTAAGCATATGGAAACTTATTTTTGGTATCGGGTTGACTTTTTTGGGGACTAGATGTAATTCCTGGACTTTTTTTTTTCATTCTAATTGTTAGAACGGTGTTTATATTGGCTAAAATTGTGCATGTTATTTATAGCGGAAATTGTAAATGCAGTCTTATCATTCATCATTAATACTTAGTACGTTCTGTAAACATTTCCGGGTATAAATTAAATATCACTTGCTGCCTGACTGTATTTCTTTTGGTAGTTTGTGCCAATTATGTTTTGACCATATTTAAAAAATTTTTGTTGTAATTTGTTCTTTTGGAATATTTTATATAGACTTTGACAGTTAATGAAAAGAGATACACACTTCATGAAGGTTTAACTATATACATTTTATATCATCTTAACATATGATTCATTGGTAACACGTATGTACAAAGAAGAACTATGAATAAATGAATCTATGCTTTTTACATTAGGAGAGTAAATCAAATAATGAAAAAGTGAGCTAAATTGCTGTGTTGTTATTTATACTTCCTTACTCATGGAACCATGATGGATTTTCAGTTACGTTCTCATGTACCAAGCCAATAATTTTGAAATCATTACTTTTATAATCATTATTAATTGGTCACATGCATACTTTGGCAGTAAAATCTCATTCTTTTGAGACTTTGTATATTTAACATTAGGCGATTCTTAATGTATTTTATTATTTTATTCTATGGGTTCTCAGCTCTATAATCATGTTCAATAAAAGTGAGAAACATATATATGTGGACAAACATATGAAGCCCACTGAACAAAGTGGAGCCTTTAAAACATTAACAAATCTCTTAAAAAATAGCTAATTTATTATCAGAGAACCACTTAGGCATCGGGCAATATGACTGAATAAGTAATTTGAGTACTTCAGGTACTAGTGTAATCTCTCATATATGAGTCATGTGTTTTAAAAATTCAGTTTGAAATAAATATATTCTGCCCACTGTAATATAAGCTACACGAGGACAGGGACTTTATTTTGATCACCATTAATTTCTAGTTTGAAATATAATAATCACCAATTTTTAAAAAATGAACAAGTTAATACTTAATTAGGAACTAATTAATAGTGAAAAATATTGTAGTAAGCACAAAAGAAATCAAAACGTAGCCTTAGTTTAAGTCAATATTTATTTAATATGTTTTGTGGCTATAGGGTTAGGTACATACAGATTTAAAGCAAGTATATATTTTTGGTATACTGTTCTTTTTATAATTAAATAATGACCCCTCTTAATTTGTAATCATGATTTTTTTTTGTCTTAAAGTCTCTTTGTCTAATATTGTTATACTGGCTTCTTCCTTCCCTCCCTCCCTCCCTCCCTCCCTCCCTCCTGCTGTTGATTCCCTGTAAAGTATTCTTCATTTCAGTTAATATATTCTTCATTTCTGACTGGTTCTTTTTTATGGTTTCTAGTTCCATTTTTATGTTTCTGATCTCTTTGTTGAAGTTCTCACTAAATTCATCTACTTTTCCCCTAAGTTCATTGAGCATCCTTAAAACCAGTGTTTTAGCGCTGCATCTAGTAGATTGCTTGTCTCCATTTTGTTTAGTTATTTTTCTGGAGTTTTATTCTGTTCTTTCATTTGGGACATCTTTCTTTGTCTCCTCATTTTAGCAGTCTCCCTCTGTTTGTTTCTGTGTATTAGGTTGAGCTTGGTAGAGTGGTCTAGATTAGTAGGTGTCCTGTAGGGTTCAGTGGCTCAGCCTCCCCATTCACCTGAGCTGGGCACTCCAGGTGTGCTCCCCTGACCTGTGTGGACTGTGTATACCAGTAGTTCTCAACCTTCTGGCCCTTTAAATACAGTTCCTCATGTTGTGACCCAACCATAAAATTATTTTCGTTGCTACTTCATAACTGTAATGTAACTACTGTTATGAATCATAATGTAAATATCTGATATGCAGGATGGTCTTAGCTGACCCCTGTGAAAGGGTCGTTCGACTGCCAAAGGGGTCGCGACCCACAGGTTGAGAACCGCTGGTATATACACTCCTGTTGTACTTGAGTCTTGACTGCTATCAATGGGAGGGATTTACATCCAGGCCAATTAGCTGTAAGGACTGGCTGCAACCACCAACACTGTGGAGGATCAGCTGTACAGGGGCTGACCCCGTGGAGCAGGACTTACTTCAGTGGGCTCTTGTGCCTACTGAGCCTGCCCTTAGAGTGTGTCATTTGTGGAGGTGGCTGGGTGGTACTTCTACATGAAGTCCCCAAGGTGTGCTGGCTCTGGAGCCTCCAGGAGGTGCAGGCCAAGGTCAGCTGCTGCCTGTATTCTGCCTGGGGCCACCCAGCATGAGCTACAAAGTGATCTGCAGATGGCTGCAACTTGTGTTGGGCTAGAGGTGCCCAGAAAAGGCTAAGCTGTGAACCAAAGCCAGCTGCAGCTAGTGCTGGGCCTGGGGCTATTTAGCAAGAGGTATGGGCATGCAAAGGCCAGATGCTGCTTGTTTGAGAGATTTTAGGGAAGTCTGAAGCATGAGCCAAGACAGGCATTCATATGGAAAAACCACTGGAAACAGCTTGGGTGGGCCCCCAAAACTGGGTGGGGTCTCAGGGAATCACCATGGAGGGGTGAACACTGATAGCCAGATTGATGGAGACTTGGATATTGCACCCTCCTGGTGGCTCTGGGGGTGGTAAATGGAACAATGGTCTCTGCCAGTACTTCTGTCTGGGAGAAAGCTGCTCCTCCACCTCTCACCTTGACGCCAGACAATTCAGTTCCTCCCCATATGTCTCCAGCACCCTTTGAACTGCTGCCCTAGTGCTAGAGCTCAAAGCAAATGACTATGAGTAAGTCTGTGGGCAAGTCCTTAAAGAGGAACACCTGGGACTTCAGCTTCCTTCTGTCTCACTCAGCCACAATCCCCACTGGTTTTTACAACAAGGAGTATGGAGACTTCACTTCCTGGCCATGGAACCCCAGGCTGGAGGGCCTGGAGTGAGGCTTGAACCCCTTGCTTCTCATGGGGGCTCTCCACAGCCCATATATGCCTCTCAATTTTTATCCGCCCCACATGGGTGTAGGACCAGCCCATTCCCTGTCTTTGCTCCTCCTACCAGTTTCAGTGTGGCTTCTTCTTTATATCCTTAGTTGTAGGACTTCTGTTCAGGTAGGTCTCAGATGGTTCTGAATGATGGTTGCTCCTAGTTTAGTTGTAATTTTGATGTGGTTGTGGGAGGATTCAAATACCACATTTATCTACTTCACCATCTTGACTGGAAGCCCTATCTCAATAATTTTAAATAAATTTACTTGTAGTCTCTTTCATACTGTGTATAACCCAGATTTTGGGAGTGAGAATTTTCCTATTGATTGAATTTTCTGAATCTCCCTCACAGTGTCTTGATTTCTTATTGGGTTTATAAATGATTTTCAACAATGGGACTCCCCCACCCCCACCCCCTTGTGAGTTTCTTAAATCCGTGTTCCTCCTTTCTTTTTAAAGTATCCCCAAAGAGTGGTTTCACATTTTCTTGAATGCTAAGAGTGCTTTCAGAATACATTTTATATCAACTGCATGGTTTGTTACATATTTAACATGGTTTGTTACATATTAATCATGGGAGTGTTACATATTTAAACCCTATACCCATGGTAATGGGTACTGGGAGTTTTGATTTCTCACAGGTGATTTATTTTTAACCCAAGGCCCTGGAGAGGTGGCAAGCTTACTAAGTACTTCCACAGACAGGTAGGAGGAGTATTTTAGTTTTTTCATGAAGGACATAGTTTTTCATGGCTCCATGCTTTACATGGGACATTCAATTACAGCTCTTTGGCCCTTTGCAGACACTCTATGTTCTGTTGTCACAGAGGCATTAGAATCTGGTCCCGAACCTCTAGTACCTGTGATTGAGGTGGAAAGTTCTGTTGGGACAGCTCTCTACCCTGGCCTTGATTTCTCTGTTTATCTGGCACATGAGGATTTTCTGTTTTTTGTTTTTGTTTTTTCCAGCATGGATATGTGTTAAATTTTTTTGTTGATTTGGCTAATATTCACTTATTACTTCTAAATGATTATAATGAGAAGATGTCTCGACTCCTCCATGACAACAAAAGAAATTCCTGTTCTTGAATGTCCTATTGGTCTTAGAGATTGTTTTTGTTTATACTCATTTGGCCCTGTCCTGTTTCTTGGTTTATCTTTGAGTTTCTTTGTTGTCCTTTAATTCTTTGTTTGGCTTAAATTTTTGTTGCTTTCAGTTGAAGCTCTAACATTCTAAGTATGGGATATTTTGAAATAAGCTATATTATCTTAAACATTTAATATAAGGTTAATATATGATACATATGTAACAACTTCTCTTTTATTCAGATGCCTTGCCTGGAATTTCTATTAATTGTATGCATTCTTAGAGTTATGAAAATTCAATGTGTTGAAAATTACCTACTTCAAGATGGAGATATTTCCCCAAGGAAGTAGGCACAAACTTTGAAATGATAAGTTTTCTTTCCTCATTCTTACTAATATTGTAAAATTAAGGATTTTGAGGATACCAGTGTCCAAAGGCTAATGTGAGATTTTTAAAGCAAGACATTCTCTAGATCAACCATTTTTAATTCCTTTTCCCTTCTTTACTCTTTTCTTTCATACATATATCAACAACAAAAAGCAACCAAACACCTTGGAGATGTTATTTTCTTGGATAAATACTTGTTATTTATTTATACAATTTTTTCAATGGAGAGTACTAATTTTTAAAAGAAATGATAAGTTGTGGTCAGTAAATCCTACTGTTTGTGCTAAGGATATTTTATTTATTGAATCATTAGAAAATTGACAAACCCTCTGTTTCTATTTTTATGGCCTTTTAAAAATTAATTTAAAAAACCAGGTAACCAGAGTAACTTTTACAACAGAGCATGTACCACACACACACACACACACACACACACACACACACACACGAGCTCTGCGCGCAGTCATGCCATGCCATCAACGTCATTTTCATTTACTTTTTTGTTTTTTCTGGCAACAGTAGTACATGCCCTGACAACACACCTTCCATTATAAATATTTTAACAGCTAGGCAGGAGAGAGTCATCCTTTAGCTACAGTCATATAATGTAATGAAGGATACACACAGCTGCAGCAACACTATTTAATTACTTAATTTGTTTTTGACAGCTCCCATTGCAGAGGAGAGGAAAGTATGAGCCACACATGGGCAGGGATTTTATATGTGCCCAAATTTGTCAGTTGTGAATATTCACACATATTCTTGGGGAATGTCACAAAGTATGGGGCAGGAAATCAAAACCAACATCACCCCTTTCCTAGTATAGAAACAGCTCAAGATGTTTGCTGTTGAAGTTGGATGTTTGCTGGAAAGTTGAAGTAAAAACTCAAGTCAGCGTCTCTTTACCAAAGAGAAGAAGTGGACTAGCAAGCACTTTCCAGCTTCAATTGTTAGGGTGGTAGAGCCAGTTAAGAATGTGAGCCTTGCTCATCAAATGGTAGAACTCATTTTAATGAGTAAATGGAGCCTAGGTCAGGCCACCACATTTATCTCAAGCCACCTTTTATAACAGTTATGTGTTGGGTGGTGGGATAGCTTTCCTGTGGTTTCTGTAACCCAACTGTGGGGGCTTAGGGTGCTCCTCCTCGTGCACTTCCCTGGAAACTAGTTTTGGCTGCTGTAGGATGGAGGTTAATGGGGCCCTGGATGTTTCCTGAATCCCCTAACATGCATCCTGAATTGTCAGAGACTGAACATTTTATGGGGACAGGGATGCGTGATTGTGATTTGGGCTCTTTCTGGGGTATGAGAACTCTCTTACCCCAACTGGAAGTTGGAGTGGTGATCCTGAACAAAAAATACAGACAATTGTGTGAGGGGATGATGGCAGCAAAGTGGGAAGCACTAGGGACAATGGGATGATTTGAGCTAGCTCAGAATTATCATCAGCAGTCAAAACTGTGCTATGATTTCACTTCTATGTGGAATCTAAAGAATAAAACAAAAAAACAGCCGAAACCGGTTTGGCTCAGTGGGTAGAGCGTCGACCTGCCGACTGAAAGGTCCCAGGTTCGATTCCGGTCAAGGGCATGTACCTGGGTTGCGGGCACATCCCCAGTGGGGGGCATGCAGGAGGCAGCTGATCGATGTTTCTCTCTCATCGATGTTTCTAACTCTCTATCTCTCTCCCTTCCTCTCTGTAAAAAATCAATAAAATATATTTAAAACAAAACAAAACAAAAAAACAACAACAACAACAAAACAAAAAAAATAGAAACAGACTTATAGATACAGAGAACAGACTGACAGTTGTTGGGGGAGGGGGCCGTTTGGAGGACTGGGTGAATTAGGCGAAGGGATTAAGCAAAAACAAACAAACAAACAAACAAACAAACAAACAGTAAAAAAACCTTATAGACACAGACAGCAGTATGGTGATTACCAGGGGGAAAGGGGTTGGGGGCAGGTAGAAGAGGGTAAAGGGGGGATAAATGGCAGTGGAAGGAGACTTGGCTTTGGGTGGTGAGCACACCATACAATATACAGATGATGTATTATAGAATTTTACACTTGAAATTTACATAATCTTATGAACCAATGCTATCTCAATGTGGTCTACTTTGCCCCACCTTGAAGAAAGTTCTTGGAAGAATCTGTTGCAGAAGGAGGTCGTGAAGGGAAGGAATTTGACGTAGGAAAAAAGAGTAAACTTGAGGCTGGAGGCTCCAGAGAGCCCCTGGTAATGCTGGTCTGTCTTTGCTCCTGCTCCTTTTGGTCAAGTCATATAGTTATGGTCAAACCTTATAGTTACATATTCAGATTGTCTTGCATTTTCTACTCAATAGAAAGAAATTAGGATCTGGAGGGATGCAGAAATTCCCTTTCAGATGTCTAGAGTACTTTGGACCAAGGTCGTAGTTATCAGGTAGCCTGTGGCTAAGATTGCTCTCCCCGCCCTTACCAACACTCCATATCCTCAGGCGTTCAGAGCAGCCTTGGTGTCAGGATTATGCTTGAGTCAGCCTAACATGTATACACACAGGCATGTATAAACTGCAGGTGCTGAAAGTTGTGGGGCACCTTTGCCCTCTCTTATTCTAATGTCCTCTTTCCAGTTTTCAAGGTCAGTCTTCCAAATAGCACACATTTAAGCTGTGATACTTTAGGTAGATGCCACCTTTCTCTACAATTCTATCAAAATATTATTTGATGCTTTCACTAAGGAACACATTTATAAATATATTTATTTGAACTTTGGAGAGTGATTACACTTGATGGATCTCAGCAGTTTGGTATATTCCCATATGGATCTGTCTGAAGGCATTGGCAAGTTATAGATGAACTTTTTGAAGTCAAAGATCGATGTTTCCATATTGGTTTTTCAAGTCCTCTCTTTCACATCAAACATTTGAATAAACTTAGATTGCACACTACTTAGCTCTTCCTTTTTACACATCATTGTTTAATGATAGATTATTCCTGACTATGTATATAGATGCTATTTATGAAACTATTAACTGCTAGTTAAATTAGATAACTCTAATTTATAAAAAATATTCCTGGAAGATGAATCCAAGGTGGAAAGAATTAACCAAAGGAAAAAAAATACTAAAAACAAGGAAACAATTTAGGTTACTGGAAATAAATTATTGGCATTTAAAACTTTGAAAGAACTTATTAGTAACCATCTATACTTCCCCCTTCATCCAATTTCCTTTTTTACTTTTATTTCCTCTTGATTTTGCTATTATTAACAAGGGTAATTTATGATCATTATGGCTATTTAAACAATCTAAAACGTATAAAGAAAAATTTCATAATACTCTACCCTTTTAATGACCTAGAATAAATGTTTTCATTTCTTTCTATTTTTTTTCATACAAAGACACACACACACACAGTTTTTTTAAAAACTAGGATTATAATGTACAGATTGTATATTATATTGGAATTGTTTTGAGGCTCATTTTTCTTTGCTGAAAATATTCAGCAAATTTCCTTTCTCACTTTACACAATGTAGGTTTCTCTTCAGGATGATAAATATAGATCAAACATTTAGAAAATAAAGCTGTGCAATATTTCATATTAATTAAGTATCACAATTTATTTAGCCATTTGATAGACATTATACAAGAAATGCATACCTGCATCTCATCTTAGAAGAAATATGAGATCAGAAATATGGATTTATTTTTAAGAATGAAAGTTAAGCACTAAATAATAAGGTTCTGTCTAGGTAGATTTTCAAGGCTAAGGAGAATCTGAAAAACAAATGCATTTCAGCTTTGTTCTCAAGCTGGTGTCATGGAAGGTGAAAAAGGCAAGAATCTTTCTAGGGCTAATAAACGACATTTCTACACACATAGACACTTTATAGAGCTCAGTTATTTCAATGTTTCAGAATCAATGTTTAGATAATTACATGAGTCATAAAACAGTGGTTGTTGCGAAAACTAATGATGATTTTAAAAATGTAACAGCTAATGTGAGTGATTCACCAGGAAGCTTATTAAACCTTTTGAAAAGGTCCATTATACTTAATATCTATTGATGCCCATTTTGCCTTGGGGGTGTTAGATAAAAAATGCAAGTTAGATACCTTCTTACTGTAGTGGATTTTTCTTAAAAAGAATCGCTTCCCATCAATCTAAACACAATGCATGTGTCTTTAGTTAGCTTTTCTTTTCCCAATACGTAAACCATTACAAATAACCAGCAATCAAAGCACGAGCACGTATATCTTTATGTACTGCTGCATTACTCCAAGTGGGGTTACTGAGTTCAGTGTAGGCACATTTTACTTTTTAATAGAGAGTGGCAGGTTACCTTCCCTAAGAGTTATGGCAATTCATATTGCCTTGTCTGCTCACATTGTTACACTGCTTTAGAAGGTGACATTAGGGGGCATGCTGACTTCAAGCTGCCCTCTTTCCAGCTGGCTCCATATTTTAAAGTATGATATAAATAAATACTTTAAATTATTCCCACCTGGACTTAATTTGTTCTTGAGATGAGAATTTGGAAATGGTATACAGTCCAATCACAAGTCCCCTTTATCTCCTGCCCAGACTTTCCCCCATTTTCTCCGATTTAATAGGAGAGATGGATGGGACTTGCCGTTCTAGAAGACAAATCAGATGGACACAATGGCAAGAACAGATGTTTCTCAATTTGGAACACAAGGAGCAAAATACCACATATTGCCTTTCATCCCAGCTCTTGGTTATGTAGGTTTTTTCCAGTTAGGGTTTCTACTTCTTGCAATTTACTTATTGATGAAGAATAAGGAGAACTACATGGTGGAGCTCTAGTGTGAGGAGGGAAAAAGCAAAAAAAACAACAACAAAAAAAAAACAAAAACAAGCAAACAAACAAAAAAACCTCATCAAAGTAAAGGTTAGTTTGAATTCCAAGTTGTAATCTCCTAAGTGCTGTGCATACTGTGGGAATTAAATGATTGCTTATTGACTTTTTTTTTTTTCTGATGCAATATAAAATCTTGTTTGGTCTTGCACTTAATAAAAGACTTACTTTGGAGAGATAAAGTGTTACTCAATATTACCTATGCTGATTCTGGTGTGTCCTCTTGAGCAGTCTATTTTACTCAGTGGTGAGAAACTGGTGTTATATTAACTTTACATGGAAAAGAAAAAAAGCTACCGTTTAGGGCAAAATGCAGATTTTCCATTAACTTGTTAAGTTATGTGGTATTTACAAATGCTGCCCCCACGGTGCCTCCAGAATCTCCCTGGATATGAATCTACTCTGTTCTATCATTAGGGTTTCTTGGAAAAGTCCGAAAGCCTAGTGTTAAGTCACTCCTCGGCCTCTTTGGGCTTGCCCTCTTTTAGTGAGTGGCTTGGACTTGGTGGTTTTCTGTCCCTTCCCTCTGACTTTGAGTATTCCTGGTCTTGGCATGGTGACCTGGTTCTCATCGCTTGTATTCTTGACCTTGCTTTCTCTTTTCCGATTCTCTTCTGCTTCTATTTTTTCTCTCTAGGTTTTTAATCCTGGTCTGATGTAGGGATTCTGTTTAATATCTCAGCTAGAGGCCCCTGGCTCCCTTCCTCCTGACATTTGGGGAAAATGAAGCAGAGGGTAAAACCTGCACAGGACCCTTAGCTCCTTGCACTGTTTCTTCATTCTTGCTATGGGGCCTTTGTTCTTGTGCTTTTTCTTTCTCTCCAGGTTTTAGATGATCTCCCTGTAGTTATTTTAAATGGCTGTTTAACAGGTAACCTGTTTCAAAACTTTCTTCCTGTTTGCAAATGAGCTTTTCTTATAAGTGGGTTGCTGCCACTATTCTACCTTACTCTCTCCTTTAACAATAAGATTTCTTGTTTTCCCCAGATTTTTCAAAACCCGAGAACTAAATTTCCAGAAAGGCCAAACCACTGCATTTCATCTTAACTAATTTGTCATATGGGCAGGCTTCCTGCTGCAAAATCAGCATAAGTTTTTCTTTCTTTTAAAGAAAAAGAAGGCAATATGATTCTTTGGCAGATACCATTACTTTCCCAGCAATCTGATAAAATTCCATCCCTCTACTCCCAAAAGCAAATCTTGGGCTAAACTTTCAATTTAAAAAAAAAATGGGGTTAAACGAATGCACTCAATCTGGGGAAACAGATCTTCCTCTAGGCAAGGCAGGCGGAACCACATTCCTGCATTTCTCATGCCAGTGGGAAAAGTTCATGAATGTCAGGGAATGCTTCTAAAGTTATCTGTGAGGGGAAAGAAATAATTACGTCTTTGTGATTCAAACCTGGGCACCATCCAGGTTCCCCCAATTAGCTGTAGGAACAGTGCCCGCTATTGTGTCTCAAGTTTACCTTGAATTCTCCAAGAAAACTGTCTTTTTTGATCACTATGAATATTAATTAGAAAGTAGGATCCCACAAGATTCTTCTTTCCTGTCTTAAAGCAAAAGAGTCCCAAATGACCACAAGAGAGGTTAAGAGACAAGCAGTTGCTGTGAGAATTTCATTGCCAGGGGCTGAAAAGGGAACTGTGCTGTAATTTATATATATAATATTTTTATTGATTTCAGAGAGGAAGGGAGAGGGAGAGAGAAATAGAAACATCAATGATGAGAATCATTGATTGGCTGCCTCCTGCACACCCCCTACTGGGGATCGAGTCCACAACCCAGACATATGCCCTGACCAGGAATCAAACCCTGACCTCCTGGTTCATAGGTCGATTGATCAACCACTGAGCAACACCAGCTGGGCTTATATTTTTATAGGAGAAAAAAAATCAGAAACTTCTGCATTGTGAGGGGCGATAGAATATAGATAATTCTTCATGCATGGGGAAATGGTGGGAAATATAAAAATGTTTTTTCTATCTTTACTTTTATAACCCTGTTGTTCAGCATTACTTGTATTTCTGAAGTCACACTGGATTAGGGGTAAAATTAAGATGAAAATAATTCACAAAATAGTATATCTCTGGTTCTGCCTCTACAAACTCTAGAAACTCCAGATTCTCAAATTCTTCTTAAATAGCTTTGGAGAGGTCCATTTGAATAACTTCACAAATGCTCAGAGTGCTACCACCTGCTGTTTCCCGCCTACCCCGGTGCCCAGGACTGTTATCTTCACATAAGACCACTATCTTGTCTGTTTTCCCTGATGACCCTGCACCTGTATTGATGCTTTGGGTCTGTGTTGGGAGCATCAGTGTTGATGTCCTCACCTGTCCAGACACCACTGCCAATTGGGACGCCTGCTGAAAGGGTGAGGTGTCAGCAAAGTTGATGTCAAGACTGCCAGTGGTTCTTGCTCAAGGTGTTCACCTCTGCACAGAGGTTGTTCTGAGAAAGCCATTGTCCCAGTGTGGCTCCACCTGTGTTCTCAAAGCCCCATGGAGATATTAGTGAGTGTTTGTTTCTTTTTCATAAACCTGTCTCAACTGTGAATATGGGGTATGTGTCCCTGAAGACTGGCAGGGTAACCTGAGCGACAGGCACATGTTTTATTAAAAAACTAGTGCCCTGGTGCACAGATTCGTGCACATTGAAAGGAAATTAATCAGAAGGTGGCTGGCAGGGCAGGACTGGGCAAGATGGGCCAGACACGCCCTGGGGCCAGCCTCCCAAGGTCCCTCCCTGGCCACAGCACCTGGGGTGGTGCCACGGCTTAAAGGGTGTCTGTGGAGTGAGCAGGGTCCCTCTGGCAGGTGGAGTCCCTCGGCCTGGCCTGCGGGGATTGGGCTGAAACCAGCTCTTCAACATCCCCTGAGGGGTCCTGGATTGCAAGAGGCTGGTTCTCAGGTGATGCACCCGGGATTGGGCTCTCTCCTCTCTGATTCCGGGGTGCATCACCCAAGAACTGCTGCTGCCAAGTCACAGTAGCTTGGCAGCTCCTGTATTGAGGGTCTGCCCCCTGGTGGTCAGTGTGCATCATAGCTACCGGCCAGAGTGTCTGCCCCCTGGTGGTCATTGCATGTCAAAGCTACTGGTCGGACGGTTGCTTAGCCTTTTATATATATAGAAACTTTCCTTTTTTACCTGCTTGTTATCCTGAAATGGACCTCGCATCAGTTAACCTGGTAGCTCCTTGGTCCCTGATGTGCATAGCCTCCACTCTCAGATGTGCCCAGGTATGCCTGAGTCTTGGGACGAGTATAATTGCATTAACACAACTGCATGCATTTGACTTCATCTCTTTATCCCCAGAAGTGACAAGGACAGTCATGCACAGAGTTGTTTGTGGAGTGCTTGGTTCTGGAGCTAGCACTCACACATTATACTCTAAGTGTTTACAGGCTGTTTCCTTCCTTCCTTCCTTCCTTCCTTCCTTCCTTCCTTCCTTCCTTCCTTCCTTCCTATCTATCTATCTATCTATCTATCTATCTATTTTTATTTATTAAATTGATTGGGGTGACATTGGTCAACATAAATATATAGGTTTCAGGTGTGGGTTTCTATATTGTACTGTGTGCCCCCACCCAAAGTCAAATCTTCTCCTTAGACTGGATTTTTTAAAGGCAAGCCGGGCTCTGGTGATCTCTGACATCTACTAGGCTCCTGATACATGTTAGATGTGTCTAAATAAGTAAATGAATGAATGAACTCAGCTCTCATACCTTCAGAGTTGCTGCATATATCAGACCGTCAAACCTCAGAGGGAAGGTAGGGGAGGGTGGAGGTAAGGGGGAGAGATCAACCAAAGGACTTGTATGCATGCATGTAAGCCTAACCAATGGACATAGACACCAGGGGGGTGAGGGCATGAGTAGGGGGGGTGGGGGGCAATGAGGGGATAAGGACACATATGTAATACCTTAATCAATATAGGGGAAAAAAGAGTTTTTCAGAAAAAATTTGAAGGAATCTCAGTGCTAGACTATCTTCATCATCCCGCCCTCCCCACACCCCTTTTCCACCCTTATTTGACTGCAAAGCATGAATGCATTCTCTGCAGACATTTGGCCCAAGGGAGATTTTGGTAAAGCAACTAATGAGAAATGCCCTATTAAATGTCAAACTCACTACAAATTAGCATGAATCTAAGACTTCTGTTTTATGGGAGAATTCTTATGGGTTGCTCTTTTATGATTTTTCTCTGAAAATATTTTAACAATTACCATAAGGATATTTTTAGTCAATTATTGTATTAGTTTTTCCCCCCTAGAAGCGAATGGTTTTGTTGAATATAATTCACTAGCTCCATATCAGAACTACAATATGAGATTGTTGCGTGTGATTTTTTCCCCCTTTCTAGCCTAAATTGGAACCTTATGGACATTGAACCTAGAAACATATGCCAATGTGATTTATATGTAGAAAATCTCTTTTCATATTATTAACAAAATCACTATTGTGTTCCAATCTTTGTTCTCTGGGGATGAATTTTAGTAAATCACTTCCTGCCATTCAGATACCTCAGAGCTCAAACTGCCTGAAGCTTAACAGAAAATGCAATTCAAAAATCCAAGAGGGTTAGGATGACAGGAAAAAATGTTTTCCATTTCTCCTGAAAGGGTGGGGAGGGGACAGGAAGGAAAAGAGAGAATTTTAGAATCTGGTTCTTCTATGTCTGAAAAAAGACAGTTCAGATTAATTACTAGTGCCTTAAATAAGAAACAGAAAAACATCCTCCATGGAGAGAGTCCCTTAGCCAGCCACCAACATTTGGTACTCATCCCCAGGCTCCAGATGCAAAGGGAAATTTAGACAGGTCTGAAAACACTCAGGACAAGCATATTTTAAAAAATAAAAATTAGAAACACAGTGCATTGTGCTTACGGTCTCCCTCTTCAGCTCTGTCTGTATCTTGAGTCTATCATGTTAACAGTCCTGGAAAGTTCAAGGTTTCATGAGTGTGTGTATATACTACCTTTTCCTCCCAGATAACATATTTTACCAATTTAGTTTACAAAGAGAATTTAGGTCTTTGCTGTCCGGCTTTACTCACCTATAAGGAGGGGTCATAAATATGCTTCCATCTCCTAGGGAACATTCTCTCACGTTGCATTTCCAAGATGTGCTGTCCAGATGTGAGAGGTTAAGCCACTTTTAGAATTTCTTCAGAGTAGGGATCTCTTCATGGAATACAGTCTATAATTCTTACAATGCCAGGTTAGTAAAGGATGGACAAGATGCACCTGAGGTTTCGTTTCTTTTCCTGAATTTCTGTTACAGGAGATGTCATGGAGGAGGCTCAGAGTTTGGAGGAGGTTTGATGAAGGTGTCAGATGGACTCAGATCTGCTATTTCTCAATTCCTGAATGCCCAGATTTTATGTGCTTATAGCTACCTGTGAGTCTGAATTCTTGGGAGACAGCCTAAAAATGCAGGCAAGTCTGCCCTCCAGGTTATCGATACTGGTTCTGCCCGGTAACCACTGGTGTGTTGATAGGACCAGCGATTTGTGTGGGTCAAGATCTGTGAGGATATCTTTTGAATGAAACTTGCAGTGGCTCGATCCAGCTTATGAATTAGAGGATGCTGGCCTTTCTTTTCTTTCTATGAAGAACCTCATTTTATATCAGAAAAAAAAATCCATTATGAAAAAGGGAAACACTTTATTTATTTTTTTATGTTATTAGAAAGTACCATTTTATAAGCAATTGTAAAGCTAAATTGCAACTGCTGTGAAATCTATTTCTACATGTCCTTTTAAAAAATTATTGTTTAAAGTATTACATATTGTATTACATATGTCTCCTTTTTCCTCCATTGACCTTTCCCTGGCCACCACCCCCCACCCAGCACATGCCCTCACCCCCCTAGTGTCTGTGTCTATTGGTTATGCTTATATGCATGCATACAAGTCAAAAGGGGAAACACTTTAAATTAAAGGGAAAGCAGATGGTCTGGGAAACCATGTAGTTTCATGTGTTCATTGCACCCATAAAGGGGGCGTTGAGAGGCCCAGCCAATCAAGAATACAATAGGGCCCTTTATACATATTCCTCTGCTTCTCTTTCCCTTGTCCTTATAAATTGCCTTTTAAAACATAAAGGCAATCACAGTCATTCTTAGGGTTGAATCTTCTCCTTAGTACACCTCAGTGGATAGAGGAAAAATATTGTTTAGGTTCTGAATATCCTACACAAGACATCTTAAAGGCCTTGAGCTATGTACTGTATTTAACACATGATAGTGGGGAAAAAATTAGAATCAGAAGATATGGGCCCTATGTATTGAACATGCTCTAACTGAAAGGTTTTGTGCCAATTTCTTGATCTTTCTGAATTTCAGCATAATCAATAAAACAGGAATAATAATATCTTTCTCACAAGATGGTGAGGAACCAATGAGATCTACTACCTTGAACCATAGGAAACTGCCAACATTCAACTGTTTTTTGACCTTCACAAACAACTATTTTAAGTGGGGCAAACTCCCATGAGCAATGTTCTGTAAATTGTAAAGTACAATGTAAATTTTTTAGTTAAATTAAGTGTAAAGGTTTCTTCTCATGTGTGAGGAAGAAGTGGAACTTAATGCTGGAGAACGAAGTTATAGGAAGGTATGTGTAGAGTTGAAAGACAAAGGATGAGCAAGATAATAAGTGAGGAAATGAATTTTTATTTTTTGGGAAACCTTTTGCTACTTTAATATGGAATGGTGATTAGCTTGATTTATTTAATGAGCTGCATATATGTGAAATATTCACACTATTTTATACTAATTGTTCAAGCCATTGATATTAATAAACTATCTTCCTTTTCAAAGGACAAAACATTTCCTATTTGAGCCCCTGAATAAAAACCCTCCATATTAATTTGAAACTTAAATGATATTCATACATTGCATTGCAACAAGTAACTTGATGTTAGAGGTCACCTGGAATAGATGATTCATGTAATATTTATTTTAAGAAAACAATGATGAAAAATATAACACCATCATCTTTTTTTGAGGTGATTGTCAAAGTGTGAGAAAGCTTAGGAAATGAATGAGCTAACTGTGGTGGGTATTACGCTTGAGATGTTTTCTTCTGATGTACTAGAGATATTACATAAAGCATTTCTGCTTGCCATCTCTTAGGCTGATGTTCTGCAGCCAGAGTTAATAGCTTAGGCTTAAATTCTTTAATAAAGGTTGTAACAATCAAAAGTGGAAGACTTAAAACAGTGCTAATTCTCTACATTAAAAGAAAAAGATCAATTAGAAAGAGCTAATATTTTCCAAAGAGGAAGGAATCCTGTAATCATGTGGTTTTGTGTAAAAATTCAGTGAGGGTTTTCACATTGACATTTTCAGTCATGAGTTTTCGTCTTGAGTTTGGCAGTGGATTATGCAGACTGTTAAACCATTTGCACCCGTATTTTCATGGCAGATGCTTCATTAAAGGACTAGGCTTTGGTTTTTTCCTTTGCTCTTTTTCATTGGGTAGAGAGTTTCCATATGAAGAATGCCCATATGATGAATATTTGCATGCTTTGGAGACTCTGTAAAATGACTTAAAAACACTGAGAAGGTTCACTATTTGCTCTACACCATTTAAACTCTAAACCATGGGAGATACTTAAAACTCAGGAATGGTTTTTTTAAGGGCAAGACCTGACCTATACAGAGATGCTCTAAGTGATCAGTCTTCCCATTGGGCAACCCCCCAGTGGAAACTAAAGCACCAGATTGGCAGCTAAGACAAGTGTGGATATGTGTTCATGCTTGTGTCTGGCCCCTGTGGGGAGGTGACCTGTCTGCACAGACTTTGTCAGGAAGGAGAGAAGGAGAAGAAGGTGTGTAAATTTCTGTCCCAGCATAATGATTATTGGCACTGCTTTAATATCAAAACTGCCTCAGGATGGATGATAAATTACATGGCCACCGAATGTTTAGAGAGTCTTACTCTCAGAAACATAAGTCGGGTCTCAAATATACCAGAACTTCCATTTGCCTCCTGAGGAGGGTACCAGGGCTCTAAGAACATTCACTGATTCCCAGTTTTTGTGACTGTGGCTAATGTTATCCTTGTGTTTGCTCAGGTGTTTAGGATTCTGACATAGCCTGTGAACTTGTCTTCAGGGTCAGCAAAGAGGAGGGTGAGAAAGATACTGGGGAAGTTGCCAGTATTAGGGGAAAGGAGCAGTCAAGAATGGACTCGGGATGTACCTGGTGCTGTTACAGAGAGGCCTCCTGAGCTCTTCAACAGCGTTTGATTGATCACATGGTCATGATTATAGCATTTTAGAGATGGGAGTGGTTTAAGAATCTAGTCTCTCCTTTTGCCTCAAGTAGACATATGCTGACATTTTGATGGCCTATGGAATCTTGTTCTAGTATGTTATTGTAGCATATTTCCTTCCAGGCACATTTAGTAGCTGACTCACCTGTCAAGTCAAACCAGCCCTGGCAGTGGATGCTTAAAAGAAATTAATGCAACAGGTTATTAAAATGGAAATCCTAGTTAAAGTTCACCCCATATTATAATATATATATTTATTAATATATTTTACATCTGTCCACATCAATCATCCCAAAGCGAGGATGGAGACCAGATTGCAGAATCTTTAAAGGATATGGGCAAAACCCAGTCTCATTATTTCTCTGTCTTTCTCACCCTCATTGAGGTTATGACAGGCAGACTCTGGAGATGAGAGGAGAGGATTTTTGGAGCCATCTGTCTATGTTCTGCAAGTCCTCTTCAACCTTGGGGGAAAGCTGTGGTGCCTCTTACCTAAAGCCCTGGGACACTGGAGAACTTAATATGCAACCCTTGCCGTTCAGTAGATAGAGTGCAATGGTGTTGGACTCAAACTTAGAAATTTATAGGATGAGTGACCGGCTGACCTGGACCTGTGATGGTGGACCACAGGAGGGCTTCCTGCTTCCTGGGGATCAGCCTGTGCTCCAGAGTTTGTAGACACATGAGTGTTTACTAGGGGCCAGGCTTTCTCATGAGAGAAAGAAAGACAGACACTAGAGGAGTGCCCCTGGAAGTCTACTTGCTGCAGGAAGAGGCTGCAGCCATCAGGTGCACCAGAGAATCATTTGCCCAGGTCAAAGGAATTGCAAGTATGTAGTCCCTAGCAATAGAAGGGAAGGGTGTCTGAAGAACCCACAAAAGCATTCAAGAGAAAGTCAGCTTTAAGCGCCTGTCAAGTCCAGAGGTCACCACAGTCACACTACAGGACAGTAGCCGTCAAGGAAGAATGTCCCTGCCTCCTTTCCTCTTCTCTTCATTCTATTCCAACCCTGGAAGGGCCAGAGACCATGACTAACAGGGAAGGGGAATGGAAGAACTAGATGGGGGAAAGAGAGAATGTGCCCACTACATCTCTTCTTCCTCCAATGGTGGGCTTCCTCTCTGTACTGCACCAGCCTTGGGGGGCTGTGAAATATTCTTTAAAATTTAAAACAAGATGAAAGCTTTATCTGTTACATGATGCTGGGCATTTTAAGTCTGAAACTGGGACTGTGCTGTGTGACCCCGAATGCACATTGTTTGTATTATGTAAAAGGGATGAGAAAAATAAAGGGGTTGACCAAGTTTTCATCTGCTGTCATGGGAAGAAATAGCCCTGTAACACATTTAAAGGAACAGTAGGAGATAAAAATAGGGTAATTACACCCTGTGATTCCTGCTATTTCAATTTAATAGTTATACAATGTTTTCAAATTGCAACATTTGATTTTAAATAAATATAATTAGATTGTCCTTTTCTCTGACAGTACTTAAAATATATCTGGCAATGTCATAATTTATTACTATCACCTTGAAAACTGTTTACTTTATTTTGTTGTTGGTCTTATGTAGTCTCTATGAGATCACCCAGGAATTGAAAACACATTTTCAAATTGGCACTAGGGATTATCAATCAGTTCTTTCTGCAACGTCTTTCTTTAGTTTTGGAATTTTCCATTAGTTCTAATGATCTGCTGTTCATCAACTTTTGTTTTCTTAACTGAAATAAGCCTTTCTGTAGTTGTCAACGAATAAATCATACAATTGTTATACACTTTCCTATTGCACAAATTATGTTTGTTAGTCCTACCATCTATATGTCATGTTTCTGCTGCTTGGATGGCATTAAAAAATACATAGTATACTCATATAGAAATAAACATTGTCAGGGCACCATTCTGTAAAGTTTATTGTTGACCTGACCTGATGCCCAAAATTTAACTGAAATTGGTGTTTTCCCAATTCATCTATCTATCTGTAGTGACATACTTGGAGGGATCCTTCAACTGAAACAAAGAGATAATTGAGAATAATTGAACACACAGTTAGGAATGGGAAGTGTATTATAAATAACAGGTGGCAAATAATAGATGACATGGTTCTGGTACTGTCTAATCCGGCTTCAGTGTGAATTGGTGAAGGTGTAGCTCAACGAAATGTCTTCTTGACAATCTCTTGATTCTGTTCTTTATCATCTCATTCTTCTATGACTCTTCTTTATGGTTTTTCTGGGCCAAGTTTTTGTTATTTTCAAGACCCACTTGACTCTACCTCATCCACTTGCAGCCCTGGAAAGGCTCATGCCATCACCAGTGGGAGCCTGGCCCTGCCCAGTGGTCGCTGTCCCCACAGATCAGGGAGTGCCGGGAGCCGGTCCATCCTTGCTGCTTGACACAGTCACTGCAGGAAAGAAACATCTGCACAGCATATGTTTCAAGGGACCTGGCATATATAGCATATTGTTCTTAATATGTTTGCTCTCTTTAGCGCCATGTGTTTTAACCAAGGTCACCTCTCCGAGAAAGGTTGTTTCCCCAGGTGGGGATCTTTCCCTGAGGTTAGGGAGGGGATACAACCCCTTAATTAAGTGCCAGGCGGGTAGTTAAGCTACATAATCTTTACTCCCTGGAATGGAGATAAGAAACGCCCTAACCTTTGTAATAGAAATTGACAGGATTAAAATCGGCTGGTATAAATATGGATGTAACAAGACAATAAACATCAGATCCTGATCAGTTCCTAACCAGAACTCCGACCAGAACTTTGGCTGGAGATCCTGGCTAGAGGTCCTGACTAGGCTGCTGATCAACTGAAGGCTGTCTTCGTGTCATTCCTTCTTCGCCGACTCCGTCCACACCTTTGGGGACCCCTGGACCTGCTGGGGCAGGACCCCAGCATTGGCGCCCGAAATGGGACCCTTAGGTAAGCCCCCCATCCCCCTAGGTAAGCCCCCCGCACTCGGGACGGATAGGACTCCACCGTAGAAAGAGGGTGGATAGTCTTTACCGACTCCGTCCACACCTTTGGGAACCCCTGGAACAGGATTCCCCTAGGTAAGCCCCCCACCCCCATTGAGAACCCCCACACTCGGGACGGATAGGACTCCACCAGGGTGCTACAGACCCCCCTATAGAGGATAAGTAGGGTAAGAAGGTGGATAGTACAGAACTTAGATTGAGAAGATATGCCATACTGAGTCCAAAGAAAGAAGACTCTGTATTGATCTTTAGATTAAGAAGATGTGCCATTCTGAGTCTAAAGAAAAAAGACTCTGTATTCATCTTTGAACACATATGCTTGCTAGCAGAGGAGTTAAGGTTACTCCCAGTCAGATGGAATGTTTTATACAAGAAGTGTGTCCATGCTTTTCTGAGGAAGGAAAGGTGCCGGAAAGGTAAATGTAAAGGCATGGGAGAAGGTAGGCCCAAGGAGCCTTATCCTTAACCCCACTGCAGCCTTTCCACCCCGGAAAAGTGCAGGATTGGAAAGCTCTCCCTGGGGTGATAGATCAGGACTCAGGTAATAGCAGAAAGCGCCAATCATACTCTTAAAATGGATACAAGAGAGCATTTGGGGTTTTTCTTTTTAATGCCTGCTTTGGATTGAGTAAATGCATTACATGCGTCACCACAATGGACCCAGAGAAGCTCCTTGTCCCATCGTTCCAAAGACTTAGAGTTGCCCCGATGACAGAAAAGCGGAAAAAAGAAGAAAAGAAAGGCTATGCAAGGGACTGAGGTGCCAACATGAGGTCAGCTGAAGAAGTTAACAACTGAGGCCCAACAGATGGTAGAAAAGCAAGAAGTGGAAGCTACTCTCTCAGCCAAGTCCGAGGACTCTGAGTAAATCAGCAAAAGAAACTTTCATTTAGCAGAAACTCACTTATTTCGTCAAATGGAAAGACTTACTTACAGGAGCCTGGAAGGGACCTGATGTACTTTTAACCTGGGGGAGAGGAGATGCTTGTATATTTCCACAGGATGCAGACTCACCTGTGTGGATTCCAGACCGTCTAATCTGACCTTATGTCACACCACCCTCCGTCTCCGCCTCCTCCTCCTCCTCCCCGGTATTATCCATATCGGCCGGCCCAGAGGGCACAGCTGACTCCTCCCCGGACACTGACACCACCATCAAGCACCGCCCTGATGGACCCTTTGATGCAGCCCTTCAACTCGCTGATGCTTTGGGAAGCCCGTTGCCAGTGATGCCACCCTCTAGCCAGACCAACAAAGACAATCAAACCAACAACTTGAGGACAGCTGAAATCTCTTGACTGAAGAGGCCGGCAACCTCCTAAGGAACGGGGCTCCTTGTGCGCTTCATCCACTATGTTTATAGCTATGCTTATTGTCATTGCTTGCTAGTTTTCCGAGGCTTAAACAGCCCAATCTGAGAGGTGGCCACTGATTTGCATGCGCTATCATTTAAAAAATAAAAAAGGGGGAATTTGCCGGGAGCCGGTCCATCCTTGCTGCTTGACACAGTCGCTGCAGGAAAGAAACATCTGCACAGCATATGTTTCAAGGGACCTGGCATATATAGCATATTGTTCTTAATATGTTTGCTCTCTTTAGCGCCATGTGTTTTAACCAAGGTCACCGCTCCGAGAAAGGTTGTTTCCCCAGGTGGGGATCTTTCCCTGAGGTTAGGGAGGGGATACAACCCCTTAATTAAGTGCCAGGCGGGTAGTTAAGCTACATAATCTTTACTCCCTGGAATGGAGATAAGAAACGCCCTAACCTTTGTAATAGAAATTGACAGGATTAAAATCGGCTGGTATAAATATGGATGTAACAAGACAATAAACATCAGATCCTGATCAGTTCCTAACCAGAACTCCGACCAGAACTTTGGCTGGAGATCCTGGCTAGAGGTCCTGACTAGGCTGCTGATCAACTGAAGGCTGTCTTCGTGTCATTCCTTCTTCGCCGACTCCGTCCACACCTTTGGGGACCCCTGGACCCGCTGGGCTTGGACCTCAACAAGGGAGCCTCCTTGCTGGATGCCAACCAGCAGGGAGAGACCCCGGTACTCAGGGAACTGGCTGACAAGGCCCCAGGAGACTCTGGCTTCCTCAGTGGTTGCCTTGAAATGATGGGACCCTGTGGAGGCTGGAAGGTGAGATGGGGGAGCAAGCAGATGCATCGTCAACGGTGGAAGAGTTTCAGGGGCTTCTTTGGAGAGGGTTCACAAAGACCAAGCAACTAACTGCTACTGTGGAGCCCTGACCTGCTTTGAACCATCATCTTTCCTGCCCCCTGCCCTTCCTTCACTGTTACTTTGCTGGGGCTACTTCTTTCCTTGGGAGTCTCCCTTAAAAGTGCTTTTTAAATTGCATTTATTATTTATTCAACAAGTATTTCTTGAACAGTTCCTATGTGCCCAGATGATGCAGTTCCTTGTGGGCTGCACTGAGAAGTTCGATTGAAGAGTGTTTTGTTTTTTTAAATTAAAAAATAGGAAGCGATAATAACTTAGTAATAAGACTTTAAAAAGGCCTCCCCTGTCTGCTGCCTGGAGAATGGACTGCAGGTGGCAGGAGTGAATCAGGTAGAGCACCTATGAGGCCACTGCCCCATCCTTGGGGGTCTGAACAAAGGGTGGTGTCAGTCAGGGTGGGAAGGAGTGGATGAATTTACCAGATAATTTGGAGATAGCCAATAAGAAGAGGAGTGAGGAAGAGAGTTAATAATGATTCCTAAGCTTATGACATGAGCTGAGGAAGATGGCAGGGGAAGGGGTCCTGGGGGGATGACCAGGTTTGTGGGGTAAATAGGAAACTTCCAAACCTTTCATGGACTAATTCACCTCTTTAAAAAATTCCCGTTTCAGCTAAACACAACTTTACTTAGTGAGATAAACTTATTTTTCTATGTCCGTATTGGTTCATACTTGATTATTGTAGAAAGAGACTCATTTGAAAATCTCTCTCTCTCTTTTGTGACTCTTTGCCAGCTTTCTTCCTTACCTATTAAGGACTTGTGCTTCCAATAGTATATCTTTGGCACACTCAAATTAAATAATGTATTTTGTTTAACTTCTTGCACTTGTGAACTAAACTTTATCCTTTATCATCACCAATAAATAGTATGTCTTCTAGATCTCACACTTTTATTTTTCAGTACATAGCCACCCATCATAGTTATAAGTACATTTTATGCTTTCAATTACCATTTTCTTCATTCAATAGAAAAGAGATGCAGAAAAAGAGACAAAGATGTTTAATATAAGCAATTTGATGGAGATATTTTCAGGGGGAACTAAAGGAATAATTCAGGGGAAAAATTGCTCTGAAAACCACACAATCTCTATTTCTTTAAATATTAGTTGTCAAGGAAAGTTTAACAAATTATTGGTTAATACTTGCAGACAAATATGGAATTAAATTGAAATGCTTTTCCCAGAATTATCCCAGCTGTTCCCAACAGGACCTCAGAGTCTCACTTTCATTGAGGATCTGGATGGAACAATAGTCATTTTATGACAAATGTTCCCCCATGCCAAGATTTTTGTGGCTGGAAAAGTCAAGAGAGAAATTGAGACAAGTTTTTTTTATTGTACTAGCTCAGTAAATTTCAGTGCTTGTTCAGTAATGACACTGGGAGATAATAACAGAATAATCTTAGGATTTCCTCTGAACCATACTGGATTTTCCAAAATCTACATTTGTTTTCCCCCTTTCCATGGCTGTCCTTCGTGTTCTTGATGAGTACTCATTTTTAGAATCAAAAAACAAGTCAGAACTTTGCTGAGGTTGGGACCTTGCTGAGGAGGCTCATATCTAAGAATGAAGATAAGCACTGTGTTTGGAAAGTTCAGCATTTCCCGATCCCCAGCTCTTTCCTGTTTCAAGATGGAAAAGCAGAATGGCAATAATTTTTGTTAGGTAGAATATTAATGTTTCCCTTTGATTGACATAAGCTTAGTGTTTGGAACATGGAGCTAAGATCTTTGGTTTTAGGGTGAAATTTACTCTGTGACCAGTTGTTTTATATCTTGAATTTGGGATTGGAAGTGTTAAAATAAGCACAGTAATTCCCTTTTTTCCTGTGGATGGGGTGGAGGGCCATTGTAGAGCTTAATTAATTTGTAATTTGTAATATGCTTTGAAGAATAAAAGGACTTCATAGGAATAATAAACATTGTTATAACTACAACTTCTGTGTTTGTAAGCAAACTGTCAACACAATTGAGGCTGTTTATACATCAAAAATAAAGTGAAGACTTGGCCATGTTCCAGTTGATTTAATAAATGTACATGGCTGAAAGACATTCTTTATTACATAAAGTGGACTTTTTTTTTTTTTTCCCCTGGAGGACGAGGTACTCTTGAATAAACCAGTTTCTTGTTCTTGGTATTTAGATGAACTGAATGACTGTTAAATCTTCAGTTTTATTTGTAGATCAACTTCTACAAGGGTAGCAAATGGTTTTGGTTTGTTTTTTGTGTTTTTGTTTTTAAAATGCTAAGTGTTGGCAAGGATTAGGGTAGCCAGACAAAACATAGGAGCCTCAGATAAATGTGAATTTCAGATAAATAAGGAATAACATTTTAGTGTACACATGTCCCATGCAGTGTATAGTGGATAAAGGAATTATAGTGTATTCCTACAATTGACTACCATTCAGCAATGAGAATTAAAAAACTGCAGCTACATGCAACCACAGGGATGAACTTCAGAGACATAATATTGAAGGAAGGCACTAGTCTCAAATACTAGATACTATATCATTTTGTTTTTATGAAGTTTAAAAAGCGATAAAACTAAACTATGGGGTTAAGTCAGCCTAGTGGTTACTCTTGGAAGGTTGTGACTGGGAGGGTCAGGGTGGGGTCTTGGGGGTGCTGGTATTTCTCTGTTTCTTGATCTGTGTGCCAGTTATATGGGTGTCTTCCTTTTATGAAAATTCATTGAGGCGTCCTATTTATGGTCTGTGCACTTTTCCTTATACATGATATATTTGAATACAATTTACAAGAAAAGAGAAAAATAGCATGCTTTAACATACTTTAACAAGTATCTTAAATTTAGAAAGTTTCAAAAGAGAAATTAAAGAAAGTAAAAAACTTGACCAATATTCTATAGTATGCATTTATTACTATAGAATTTTAATATATAAAATTAAGATATCCATTTAAGCTTAAGGTGATAGTTAATATCTTATTGTTGGTTCCTAACCAAATACTTTGAACATGAAATTTGTTCATATACTGAGTAATATTTTACTTCTCAGTGGGGACTACATAAAACAATGATTAGCAGCCCTAGCCAGGTGGCTCAATTGGTTGGAGCATCGTCCTGAACACCAAAAGTTTGCCAGTTTGATTTGGTCTGGGCCAGGGCACATACCTAGGTTACAGATTCCATCAGTGTTTCTCTCTCTCTCTCTCAAATAAGTAAACATATCCTTGGGTGAGGATTTAACAAAACAAAACAAACTCAAAACATGATGATCAGATTTGATCACAAATATTAAGTGAATTATATTTTTAAAAATTACTTGGGTAAGAATAAAATAAATGAATTATCTGATTCATTCAAAGCAAATAACTGTTTTTAAAAGGACAGAATATCAATATTTATTTTAAACTGAAAATCTACTAAATAACGATTCCAATGGATGAGAAGGTAAAGCTGTGCACACTGTGGTGGAGTACCAATGTCACCATGAACAATTGAGCACCAAACTATCTCAGCACATGAATAATGACAAGTGTGTGGGGGCTGTCCGGCATCTTTGAAGATAAACAAAGACTGTTGATTTTTAAAATTAACTTCATCACTAAAAATACAAAAAAATCTACCAAATGAAATTTCATAAAATAAATATATGTAAATACATAAGTCAATATTAAAAGACTTAACGCTTTGTTTATTGCAAACATATCTTACCTAATAATAGACAAACATGTAAATTGACTGTACCTTCGCTATGCTAACCAGCCAATCAGGAGAGTATGCAAATTAACCCAACAAAGATGGCGGTTAATTTGCATAAGTAGGTTCCAGGCGGCGGAGTGAAGACTGAAGGTGAGCTGGAGCAGCGAAGATGGAAGACTGAAGGCGGCTCCAGCTGGAGCGAAGGCCTGGGTCCCGGGTGCCAGAGGAAAACCGATGCCGGCAGCCAGGAGAAGGGAAGGCCTATTGCACGAATCTCTTTGTGCAACAGGCCTCTAGTATAAGATGAATATAGGAAGAAATGAAGACTGTTTTATCCCAGTAATGATGGATTAATTGATTATAATGCATATGCAAGGTGTGATGATACAGTAAAGTGGTTGGCTTTAAAAAATAAACACCCTAGACCTGGCCAGTGTGGCTCAGTTGGTTGGTCATCATCCTGTGAGATTCCATTCCCCGTCAGGGCACATGCCTGGGTTGTGGACTTGATCCCTGGTAGGGGGTGTGCAGGGGGTAGTTGGTCCATGTTTTGCTCTCATCTCTCTCTCTCTCTCTCTCTCTCTCTCTCTCTCTCTCTCTCCTTCTCTCTTCCTCTATTTCTAAAAATCAATTAAAAATATATAAAAAAATGTAATAATCTGAACAATAAAGATTTAAAAAAAAAAAAAAAAAGAAAACACTTGTTTGGGTGTCTAGTCCGGCTGGCTGTTGAGATGTTTGCAATGACTTGTGGTTACTGACTTGTCCACCTCTCGTTGGTACATGATGGAGTCCACCACATCATTTAGCTCTCAGGCCCTTTCAGGTCTACGATTTCATGATTCTTACTTCCCTGATGCACCTTTATCTGAATGTGAGAGTAATAGTCACCATTTCCAAATGGGAAATATTTATAAAAGATCAACGTTCCATGATGATCCAGATCAGATGGCTGCAGTTTTTGGGAAGGAGGCAGGTAGAGTGGAGTAATCAGATACATGCCTAGGCTTTGAAAATGGACAGACCTGTCTGTGAATCTTGGCTAAGACACTAACTAGTTACTTTGGCAGTTTACTTAACCTCTTTAAGCCTCATTTTCTTCAGATGGGTACAATAATATCTTGTGCTTCACAGGCATTGTTGTGTATAATAAAGACACTTCTAGGAGCCAAATGTAGTGCCTCTTATGAGGAAGGCACTCAACACAGCAAGCAGTGAATTTAGAAAACCAGCGAAATGATAGCTTGCTTAGGTCTGAAATCCTTGAACCTTCCTCTGATTGGCAGTTTTGGCTATAGATATTATTACACCCTGGGTCAAGTGGAGGGTCTGTTTTACAAACTGGGTTAGAAAAATAGAGCATAAATTGGCTGGTGCCAAGCTCTAAACACATTCACTCAGTGTGGAAAGCCAATGTCTTGCCTTTGTTCACTTACATGTGACCAGTTGGAGTTAGGACTGAAGGCATTGCCTTTTGGTGTTGAATTTCATGAAATAAGGATCAGACTGAAGTGGCACCTTACCTGTCATGGGCAGGTCTATCTATGGTCTTTCAAATATGTCTCATTTCTGATCATCTCACAATCTACCTCTGGGATGGATGTGTATGGAGGGCCGTGAGAATATGTATATGTCGATATTGAGCAGTATGACAGGACATTCAAAGATGGGCTGACTTGTATTGATGGGGGTAGCAGAACTGCAGCAGTGCGTGAAGCAGGAGTGGGGCTCTATGGAGGAGGTCTCACCCTCCCCTGCGTCCAGGACATTGCCTTGCGTCCAGGAACAATTGACTGTGCTATGATGTCCAGGCTTCTCAGAAATGAAACAGGAATCTACTGTTTAAAATCAGTGGTTCCTCAGTGATCGTAGAGCGGGAATTCCTTTTATTTATTAAAAAATATTTTTTTTTGATTTCAGAGAGGAAAGGAGAGGGAGAGGAGATAGAAACATCGATGAGAGAGAGAGAGTCATCGATTGGCTGCCTCCTGCACGCCCACTATTGGGGATCAAGCCCACAATTGGGGCATGTGCCCTGACGGTGAATGGAACCACTACTGAGCCACACCAGCTGGGCCAAGGACTCCTTTTAAACGTCAGACCATTTAATGAACCCCACGTACTCGTGGCTTGTACTTTCAATGTCTGTTACTTGAGAAGATATAAAATGGCACAGAGATACAGTAAATTCAGTGACATTTTTATGAATGTGTATTTTATCTGTAATGTGTATTGAAAAAATCATGGCATAGTATCTATTTTGTCTACAGATGGCACTCCATGCACCTGTGGCTTCTGAGGGGCCTTGCATCACCTCTCAGTCCCCCTTTGGGGGTCTCCCTTGTGGGGAGCATAGCCCTAAACTCTCTCTGGGAAGCAACAACTTTTGATAGGTCCTTATTTAGGCCTGGGAATAACTGAAGTAAAGAACAACAGAGAAAGGAGTCATGTGGCTCCTAGAAGTGGTTCTCTGACAAGTCCAAGGATCCAGACACTCCCTAGGGTCTTTATGGCTGTCCTTAGGGGACAGTAGTTGGCTCACCTCCACCTCTAGGACATGTTTGGATGAGATCAAAAGAGGGAATTAAATTTCCTTCACTCAGGAAAGCAAGAAAGCCTCTGAGTCACAACTCTGACAACTGACATTTCCAAATCAAGGCTTAACTTCCTCTTTTAGAAAAGGTGAATTAAATTAGAGGGTTTTTTCCTCCCCAAACAACCATTGGGAGTGTTTTTGATTTGCATTAGTGTAACCAAAGGGCACACTTTTGTGTGTGTTTTTTTCCCTAAAGTAACAATTGCCTGGAAGATGAATTCAATCTTCCTTTGAGAAGACAGAAAACTGCTTTGAAATCTAATACATATATATTTTTAACATCAGCCAATGCCCTCCCTATCTTTCCATTATAAGCTTCAGGCACTCATTTCCTAAACATAAGGACCATGTCACACACTTCTGTTCACTTCAGAGACAAGCACACTGCCTCCCAACTGCAGGTATGTATCAGTCAGGATTGGCTTTGTCATGCTGCAGTAACAAACATCTCCAAAAATGTTGGTGGCCCAACCCATAACAGTTTGTTTCTCACCTACATTACATGTTCTGCTCATTGCATCTTTAGTGCAGATAGGCCAAGGGACTGTACTCATGGCTTTCTCCCAGGGACCCAGGATGACAAAGCAGCCACTATATTGAATTACAGGCCACTGTGCCACAGGGACTAGCCATCTTGGGGTATTGCATCAACAATTCAGTGTTCTATCCTGGAAGTAACATAACACATGCCATTTCTGCTCTCTACTCATTGACCCAAACTAGTCACCTGCCTCACCCAACCACCTGGGAGCAAGAAGTACAATTCTCTCCTAAGCCTGGGAGACTGGCTGCTTTGGTGAATAGCATAACATTCTGAATAAATATTTGGTGACTAATTTCCCTTCCTTTCTCAGAAAGAGCTTATGGGTCTTTTTTTACTTCCAGTTGGATTTAAATTTTTTTCTCTTTTTGAGGAATTAGGGAAAAAAATAGGACCTAGCACATAGTATTAAGAATGTATTTCATTTTTTCAATTGACTTTCAACTTTATTTTCCTTGCATTACTGTTTCCACTTCTTAGATGTTTGACCTGTTATGTCCCCTTCTGTCTTTGACAATACTCTGAAAACCTGACACTGGAATTTATGGGGCTCCTGGCCAACACTGGGAAAAAGCATTCAGCTTGGCTCCCTTTCTGGGTCCTGTCTTGTGCAACATTTTCCCCCCTCCCAATATTCATACATTACTGTTACCACATTCCTGAGCGTTCCTGAGAGAGCCTCCCTCCCTCCTCTCCTGAACTTTCAATCCCAGAATCTCTTAGGCCATGGAAAGGGAATTGCGTTGTGAAAATGTACAACTCTTGTTAGAATCAATTATCTTTTCCAGTTTAAAAAAAAAGTAAGTTTCATGAAAGAAGAAACTGTGTTGCAAGATGGTTCTAGCTGCTTCCTACATTTTGTCTGTTTAGATTTAATGTCCATGTATAATTTTAGTCACCATTGTGGTGGATCAGGCCAAAGTTACAGTAATGTGAGTTATCTACTCAGGTATTAGAAATAGTAGCTGCTAAGAAGAACTGCAAAAAACTAGCCTTTTCCAAGTGAAAAATTTATGTATTTTTTAAAAACAGAGACATTCCTTATAATCAAACCCTTAAATTTTTTGGTGTATATTTAACAGACATAAACTTTCCCACGATGAGATAGTTCACTCTGAGGTAAAACAGATAGATATGTTTATCCAAACATGGGTATAGTCTTACTTCTCAGCCCTTCCCGCAGAGCCATCTACAGAGATATATACAGCTATAGAAATGTCTCGGCAACAGGAAAATGTAATGAAAAAGTACACCAGACCTTGCCTTGCGTTTATGTGATATATTGTAGGGCAGGCAATTTTAAACACTTCTGTTGGGTCAGGCTAATTTTCTAGTCTAAGATCAGAATGCAAACATGGCTAAGCCAATGTATGTGGATTTCTATATAAAACATATGTGAATAACATTATTTTTTGGAGAGATTATGGGCAGGCCCTTTCTTGTAAATATAATTATCTGGGATTATGGTTCAATTCCTGGCACTGTCGGTGAGGCTTAGGAGCTTTCCAGGGAATGGAAGTTTTTGCTCTCTGTATGTCATAGCTGCCTTTGATGGAGAAGGACAGCACACGAAGCAAGCAGAGTTTGTTTTTTCCCCCCTTCCAGGTACGAGGTTCTCCTGTAGCAGGATCAGCACTGAGGCTAGAGAAGAAGAAGTAATCAAAAATCAGGAAGCTGTTTCAACTGTGACCAAAAAAATCGCACAGAACAGGCCTTTTACAAATAAGTTTGTTTCTGTCCCACAAGGTGGCGGTAAATACATTCCTAAGTAGCCATCTGCCTGTGGAAAGAACGAAGGCACCAAATGGCAAAGTGTTATTTAATGTGTGTGCTGCAGGAATCAATGCGATTGAAAGCAGAGTAAACACATGTGAAGCCTGGGTGAGTGCTGGGAGGCACTCCCTCTGCAAGCTGCTTCTTTAACTCTCAGGAGGGAAATGCAAGCAAAAGAACAGCAGTGCAGTGTGACCTCGTTCCATGAGGTTCTGCTGTCCACCAGAAATGGATGGCTCTCTAGCTGGAGTCCACAGGACTTGCTTTCTCTTTACTACAGGCCTGAGGTTTTTGTGAAGTTAGAGAATAAGCAAGCCATCTATTGCCCTTCGAGGCTAAAATTACAGTCTGAACCTTGAATTGGAGGGAAAGAAATTCAGAAGCACTGCACTTAGAGCAAGTGGTCATAGAATGACCTAATTAAGGACACGAGCAGTTAGTTGTTTAGACTTTTACCTAGGAAGATACTCCCATCTGTAATTCAGAAGTGCATATTAAGTCAGTTAAGTTAGAACTTTTAAAAATGTCAATATTTTTGTCTTGATAAGGAGAATTGGAGTGATGACTTCATCGCCATGTTTTCTGATTCCATTAGTGCTGGAATAAGAGGAACATGCAAGATTTAGGTTAGATACAGGAAGTTTCTAAACCTGGGAATTGAAGTCTCTTTTCTGAAGGACTATCCAAATTGTCTATATTTATATGAATTATTCAAGACCGCCCTAATTCTGTATCCGGATTCATATCTCTCCCCTGAAGGGGAGGATCAGGCACTTGGAAGCCTGCTTTGGGCCACTCAGCACAAGTATCAACAAATATTGATTGAGCAACCGCTATTCAGTTCAGGCCCCGAAACTCAAGGCTGAGAAAGGCACATTGTCTGCCCTCAAGGAAAGAAAGTCCTTTCTTCTCCATCTCTTTGCAAAAATTTTAGCCTTGTTTATGACCTTTGTTTCCACATAAAACTTGAGAGCACAGTTGATGAAGAATTGATCTGAAGCTTTTGTTGGGTCCCTGATTAGGCATTTAGCTGTGTAGCTACTGCCTAGCTAGGCTTTTCTCGTGACCATTGTGTAGCTCGTGAAGTGAGCTTCCATTAATTTTCCTTGGCAAGGGCTACAAAGTAGATTTATTTTTCTTTTTGATTGTAGAATAATGCATAGCTAGTAAGTAGCACTTTCTTAGGACAAAAGTGAAGAAATAAAGTCTAATGTTTAATATAAATATACAACCTTTAGTGTAAATATTACAGTCTCTCTCTAGTGAGCTCAGTCTGTTCCTTATGATGACTATATCAAGGCAGAGGACGAGGAGTAGCATTACTGTCACCGTTTTGCAGTTGGAGAGACTGAGGCAATGACCAGTGAAGTGATTCATTCATTTTTAGGGGGCATCTGTCAGGGGGAGAGTTGATAATGAGCTACTACAGGCTATTGGCATCCGACTGTCATTTCTCTGGCAGATGTGTAAATGAGTGTTTGTTCAATGGATTAGGTTAGGCATCCCATCCCGTGGGCTGGGTCACCCTGCACCATTGCATCACTGTGGCCATGGAACTCCCTATAAGGGCATGTTGGAAGCAGAGGTAGAGGTCGGATATTAGGCCTGGTTCTCAATTGAGTGCCTCCTCTTCTTAAGAGTGTTATATTCCTTTGGAACTACTTGTTCCCAACCCTTATGAATAAGAGGAATAAAACTGAGACCACATCATTTCTTTGGAGCTGACCACATATCTCTAAGGAGGTGCCCACCTTACATAGGGGCCGGGGAAGAGGTAACCACCAACAGCTCTCTTCTCTCCATACTCTAGGAGTCATGGGCAAGAGGGTGTGGTTGAGCTGTCTTAGGGTTCTATTAGACAGAGTTGGATTTACCCATAGACCTTACTGATTGTGAGCCCTCAGAGAGGTAGGTCTTATTCCCTTCCATCAGGGGTAAGAGAGATTGCTTAGTAGCAGTTAGAGAAAATGGATTCTTGTGTTCAAGGGCTTGAAAAGCACCTGTCAGCATGCTCTCAGATGGAATGGAGAGCATCAAGCCTGAGGGGTTCCTTATTTTAGAGTTATAATCAATGGAAAACTTGAAGGTGGAACAGTATCTTTCCTTCCTCCGGTATGTTTTATTACACCAACCTAGCTGGGCATGTCAGTGTAGGTTCTTGATTAATACCTAGAGGTTGCTGATAATGCCCAGCTTCGTTTAGACAGGGCGTGAGCCTGGGACAGGTTGGGTATTAGATAAACCTCAGTGAACTGCTCTTTGTAAACAGCAGAATCAGCCCATCTTGTGCATTATCTGTTATTTTCACAATGCAACTATGACAATGAAATTATCCTGCATTGAAAAAGAGACACCAATCCCTTCTCTCTCAACAAAGTCTTGTAACCATTTTGAATTATTTTCCCTTCCATATCCCAAATCCTCAATTTTCACATTTTTTGGGCAACTCAAGGATTATATTTGGATTCTTTTTAAAAAATATGTTTTTATTGGTTTTTAGAGAGAGAGGAAGGGAGAGGTATAGATAGAAATATTGATGAGAGTGGAACATCATCATTCGGCTGCCTCCTGCATGCCCCCTACTGGGGATTGAGTCTGCAACTGGGGCATGTGCCCTGACCTCTTGGTTCGTAGGTCAATGTTCAGCCACTGAGCCACATCTGCCAGGCTATAGCTGGATTCCTTAAGTCCTCAAATAAACGTGACTTCTCTGTTGTTTTAATTTTTATATTTTGAGTGAAAAATTTAAAATCGGTTGCATTCAATTTTTAAGTTGTTGATGTATTATTTTTTTTCTGGGGGTAGGTGAGTGAACAGGTGGGAATAAACTCATGAAAGGCTTCTCTCACTTAAGAAACTCACACTAGCAGCCAAGCAGCGAGATGACCCACTCTGTCCTGGCTTCTGAATTCTGACACACAGGATTTTTACTGTATGTACGGTTTACCTACTGGTTAATAGATACTTGCTGCTGTAAAGATTTTATAATTGTCTTGTGATAATATGACCCCAAGAGAAATCTAGGCATACAAGAATGTCTTCAGATGACTTGCTCAGAGGGGTATCTGCTGAGAAATATGTTACTTAAATATGAACTTTGCATTGTAAATAGTAGAAAGATGCACATCATTATGGCAGTATTTCCAGGTAGGTATTATTTTTCTTTTTAATTCTCAACTAGAATATCATTTCTAAACATCATTTTGACTAATGTTCCTTCAGGAGCAATGCTAGGAAAGATCACGTTTCTTCTGGCTTCCTGAGTCTTCTGCTTTGCACCAGCTCTTGAGAAATTAGCACTTGAACCACGGTCAATTGACATAATGACATATTAGGCTGATGGTTGCCCACATAAAAGCACCACCTAGTTGTATTTTTGTTTTGTTAAGACTTTAATTTTTTTCTGATTGGAGCTTTATAAACTTTGAAGCTTTGTACCTGGTTTATGCTCTGAATTAAAAAAAAGTCTTTGTAATCCCAGTTCTTAGCACACCATCAGGCACATTGAAAGGGCAATATCTGCAGAATGAATAAGCAAATGACCTACTGGAATGACCAACAGTGCTTTCAGGTACACTAAGCATTTTACTGTATTTGGTCTGCTGCATTGTTGTCAAGTCGCTGGTTCAGAGAAATCATTGAGCCACAAAAAATGCCGCTGCTGACATAGCGTTTCCAGTGGTCACTGGGCTTTCCCACCATCTCTTTCTTTGTTCTCCCCTTGTTTTATAAAACCCAGGAGGAAAAGATGTAGAAAGAGGGTCACATGATTTAGCATTTTTTCGTTTGACCCACTTTCTAGTTCTTGCTAGGTCACCTCTGCTTTCTCTCAGGCCTGTGCAAGTGGCCAGTGTGAATTTGACTATTACCTGCGAACACAGTGCTCTGAACTTGACCAAACATTGGGGTAACTCACCACACTCCTTTGGTAACAGGATCAAGTTTCTGCTCTGGACTGTGGATCTAGCCTCAGTAATTTACAGTCACACCACAGATGCTGAGTTGGGGTGTCAAGCCCTGTGGCGAGACTCATTTTAGTGTTAGTGCTGTCCTATTCCTCATTTGTGTATTCTTTCACCACTAATTATACAGTAATAACTTCTGTTTGTTCTCTGCTTTGAACACATATAGTGATTAAGAAGATTATTACATGTACATTTGGAAATGTGCAATTTAACACAGACTTTGAAATTTATTCATTCGTTTATTATTCTGAATGCCTAGCACAATGCCTGGCAGGCAAGAGACAACCAGTACATGTGTGTGAGTGGAGGAGAGAAAATAGCGCATTATAAACAGTTTTGAAAACTATGCCAAAGTGGCAAGAAGTTGTTCAGGCACAAAATATATGGTTTGACGGCAGGCACAATTTTACATGCTTTACTTATATTAGTACACTTACCGCCCACAACAGTCTCGAGGGGTGCTTTGCATTGTCATGCTTACCTTATGGATGGGAAACTGGACACATGTGAAGGCTGAGTGAGTTGTCCACGTCAGTGAGTGGCAGAGCTGAGGTTTGAAACCAGGCATTGTGTGCCTTTAACCACAATCCCACACTGTCTTTCAAGCTCTGATACTGCTGACATTTGTGGGAGCCCAGGAGAAGCAGCAAACATAAAGTGCCATTCATTTCCAAAAAAAGGGCTCTTAGCTCCAAGTCTCTTCCAGATTGAAGCAAATGCTTGGGATTTGGTTTAGGAGTTAGGGAGGATAAGTAAAATCCATCAAACACACCAAAGTACTAAAATCTTATCTCTGCTGATTTCTTATCTCATTTTTCATGTTGCACATAAAATACCTCTGGACTTCTTTGTCCTCAGAAACTCACACAAAGGGCGCTTGATTTAATGACGTCAAGTGATCAATCTTTGTACAGTTGTCTTATCACAAGTGTTACAAAACTATTTTTATTGTGTTTCCTTTTGAGCAGCTATTGAGAGTTCCACATCCACAGCTAATTCCCATTTCTATGCAACTTCCTCAGTATATTGGTGGGCGTTCATGTCTAGACAGTCAGCCCATAACTCTGAACATGGAACTAAACTGGAACACAAAGGACCATGAATCTGAAGCATGGATTCATTTCCATAGACACCGCCCTGCTGTGCTCTTTCTTATTTATAATTTTCAATTATCCTTATTACTTATGAAAGTGATGCACAATTGTTGTCACAAATGAAACAGTGTAGAGATATATAAGCAAAAAATAATCACTTCCCAACGCACACCTTCCTCTCCCTCCTAGAGTAAGCCAGATATTTACCCTTCTGTGCTAATTTTTCTCTATCCCAGTGAAGACATGTAGAAATACAGATGCATGTATTATTATGTACATTACTGTGCATTTTTTGTAATTTTGTTTGGTTTCACTTAGCATAATATTTTCAAGGTTCATCTATGTTATAACCTGTGTATCAAGTCTTTATTCCTATCTATGGCCAAATAATATTCCACTGTATACATATACCTCATTTTGTTTATCCATTCATCAGTTGATAGACATGAGTTGTTTCCACTTTTGATTATTATGAATAAAATTGCTATAAACATTTATGTACATATTTTTTGCATGGATGTATATATTTGTTCTTTTAGGTACTAGTATATACCTGGGAGTGAAACTGTGGGGCCACGTGTAACTCTATGTTTAAGTTTGAGAGGAACTGCCAGATTGTTTTCTAAACATCATTTTACAGTCTTACCAGCATTGTAGGAAGGTTCCAGTTTATCTACATCTTCACCAACATTTGTTGTTATCTGACTTTTAGATTGTAGCCATTCTATAGGTGTGAAATGATATCTAATCAGGGTGGTGGTGATGGGACCTTCTGTGCAGGCCACAGTTCACTGCTCAGGTTCCCACTGGCATTTTCACTGTGGCTGGGAAAGAGCATAGATGTGGGAGTGAGACAGACCTGCATCACGCTCCTAGGTCCATCCCTCACCAACTGAACGATGTAGGACAAGTTACTTGGTATCTCTGAAACTCTGTGGACATGAGAACACAACTAATCTCATAGGTTCATTGCAAGGAGTAAATGAGAATATATCTGTAAAATGCTACTCCAGTAACTGGCCCAAGACAGACACTTAACCACATGCTACTTTCTTCTCCTACCCCTCTTTTTTTCTGTCCCTTTTCCTTCCACTAAACTGCTCCTCCACATTTTGGCCAATTCAGCACTTGAACTCTTGAGAGAGTCTACCTGATCCATGGCAGAGAAAGGAGATGATGTCCTAATGCCCACCCTCAGATCCACATACAAAGTAGAATCCTTCTAGTTATCATTGGCCTTTGGCAAAATTGACTACAATTTCCACCTCTTCTTCTCCTTGTATATATCCCTCTCAGTTATTTTTAATTGGGATATAATTGACATATAACTATATATTAGTTTCAGGTGTAAAACATAATTATTTGATTTATATAGTAAAACGATCACTGCAGTAAGTTTAGTTAAATCTATCACTTCAATTTACAAATAGTTATAAATTTCTTATATAAAAACTTTTAAGATCTACTCTCTTAGCAACTTTCAAATATGCAACACAGTATTGCTAACTAGAGTTGTCTCCCAGTCACTCTGACCTTGTGAATGCCACCTGTGTTCTGCTCACCTTTAAGGTGTGTCACTTAAGAGGCAACATGGGAAAAGACAACCAATCCAGGAAAAATATTGGCAATTTATAGATGAATGAATCTACATGATTAAAAGAGTTTTGAAAGGTGCTCAAACCCACTGGTAATTAGGAAAATTCAGATTAAAGTAACAATGAAATACCACGGGCAAAAATTTAAAAGATTGTAATACCTATGTATGGCTAGTAGCAAGCTGAATTGACCCCGTATTTATGAAAACAACCAGGCAAGATCTAATGAATTTAGCCATTAAAAGGATCTACTAAAATTAACAAATGCACATGCTTTCCAACCTAGCAGTCCATTCCTGTGACTATATCCCTTGGAAATTAAAACACCAATATGAAAAGTCCTATTAACATGGACAATAATTGAAGCATTGTTGGTAAAGGAAGAAGCAAAAACACATAACAGCTGGAAACAGAGATGTAGGGAAAAGGCTGGTGAAATCATTGGTATCACCTCACCAATGTATATTTTTAGGTTTTAAAAATATCAATTAGAGCTATCATAGTTGACAAAGTATTATAGAATGAGAAATCGTAGGCTACAGAGAAATATGTATAAAATGATCCACTTTGTAAACAGGGACCAACAAATTCCAGGTCTGTGTGTGTTTATGATGACTTGAGCACAGAGATAAAAAAGGACAACAGTTTTAGGTCACTATCTTGGGATACTGATGAATTGTGGGGATAGAGAAAATGAGGACAGGTAAAAAAGAGACTAAGCTGATCTCCATCATAGGGTATGATTCTATTTATGTAAAATTAATGTGTGTGCATACATAGATAAAGAAATAGGAATAGTTAGAACTTGACCTACTGACTGTAGAGACAAATGCTGTGTAGTGAAAAAAATCAAAGTAATGGGAATAGTATTATTTTTGTTTGCAAAACAAAAGCTATCTAATCAACTGTGGATGAACCCATTTGTCCACACACCTACATATGGGTATGTTTGCATTTGCATGTGCTTGTACACAGGTATTTATGCCTAGAGAATGTTGTAGAAGAGGTGCATGAACGTATTAGATGGGGTTTTCTCATACATCTTGTGGAAATTTGGGAAAAAAATAGATTTTTATTATTTTAGTAATTTGAAAAAATATCTAATAGAGAAAATAATTATTTCAAAATAAAGTTTATTTTTTCAAAGAAAGAAAAATAAACCAAAGATAAGCTAATGGCCATCAAAGGCTGAGAGGCAGTTTATAATTCTGTTGAAGAGAATCTGGTTAGCTACCTCCATGGGCATAACTTGATGTTAAAGAAGGTATCGGTGAGCTAAAAATGAGCACGGTAAGAGTCCATGTAATCTGAGCTCACTTTGGGCCAGACCCATCCCGTTCCTGAGAGCAGAGCGTCAGCCAGAAGAGCTAAGCTGCAATAGCTCATTCTAACCCCAACCTCTGTCTCAGAGCAGCTTATCTTTCAAAGGCATGGTCCGGCAGATAAAGCGTCTAGGCAGATTTTGTGGTTTTCTTGCCCAGGACACCAGATTCCAAACTGGACTGTCATTGTGGCTTCCATGAGGAGTCCCAGGAGTTCTATAAACTTGAGGTTAAACCCAGGCCAGGACACAGAGACCTGGGAACAACCTTTCCCAGACAATCCTCTAAAAATGCTTCTTGCTTCAGTGGGTGGAGGAGTGGCAGGAGGAAGGGAGGGACACACAGTACTTATTACGTGGCCACGGATATTCCACTAGCAAAGTCATGAAGCTGATTAGAGCACTAGACAGAATATTAATGAAAGATTTTCTTTTCCCACGGCTTGGGGTTTGTCAGACAGCCTGTGTTGGGATTATAGACTATTGTGGATTACTATGATTATTGAAATCCTGCTCATCTTTAAAAAGACATGCTTGGGATTTAAAGAGATGAACGCTGAGTAGCTCCCATTATCCTGACTTTTCTCCATTCGAAATGATGAACAGTGAACAGGCCTCCCCTACATTTTGTTTCAATGTCCCTCCATATTTTTTTCTTTCTTCCCAATTTGCTGTCATTTCACAAGGCAGTTATAGATTGATAGATGTTGAATCAAAGTACATAACTGCAATGGAATTTTAATCTCACATGAATATTTCTGTGATGGGAGATCATGAATCTCTTAAGAGCCCTGGTCTATCATGTAGCCCTAATTCTGAAAATTCATAGACACACTGCCTAATTATGACAAAGGCACAAGAACACCGACTGATGAGGACTGGTGATAATTTTTAATATATATTAGGCCACTTTCAGCGTTCCTTTTAGATTTGTAGTTTTTTAAAGCTAAGAATCCTATGTAGATATAACAGGAGAGCAGAAATATTCCTGGACATATTGCTTTCCAGTCTTACTTAGAGAACACTTGGTCTTTAGGAAAGTATGGACTCATTCAAAAATAAAACACTAGTTAATTTGGGCAAATTTGCATTTTTTTGCATTTAAGCTTACTTTCGGACAATTTCCTCTGAAGTAACTACTAGGCTTGCAAAGATAAAAATCACCCAGCTTCAGTACTTTTCCTTTAAATGACTGAGGCTATCCATCCCTCTTTATTTTCTCTTTTGGCAGTTTTTCAGTACACTTATTATAAGATACCTCACATAAATATAGATGGCATTTACTATATACGTTTTTTAAAAAAATATATTCTATTGATTCTCCACAGAGAGGAAGGGAGAGGGATAGAGAGTTAGAAACATCGATGAGAGAGAAACATCGATCAGCTGCCTCCTGCACACCCCCCACTGGGGATGCGCCTATAACCAAGGTACATGCCCTTAACTGGAATCGAACCTGGGACCCTTCAGTCCCCAGGCTGACGCTCTATCCAGTGAGCCAAACCAGCCAGGGCGCTATATACGTTTTGTATGAAGAAATGCCATGATGGTTAATACACTTAGTCAGGATAGGCTAGGTTATGCTGCTGTAACAAATAACTGAAATCTCAGTGACTTATCACAACCAAAATATATTTCTTGCACACTGCAAACTCTGACGTGAGTTGATGGGGGAGGAGGGTCTTCTACATCGGGTGACTTGGAGATTCCCTTCAACTTGTAAAGTCATCATCTCAACATGTATGTATTTTATGTGCAATTTAAAAATTTTTTTTTTCTTTTTTAAGAAAGGTTAATTGATTTAAATGTTGGACTCATTAGGAGATAGAATTTAAGATTCATTTGTTTTTGAATTCATAGACATATACCTTTGGACATAACATGGGCATAAATTGATGCAAAGAAATAACGATTGATGATAATTCCATAACTTGGGCAGAATTTTACAAGATGTTAATGTTAAGTGATTGCGTCTAAAAATAATAATGCTTTCTGAGTTGTAATGAAAATATGGAGAACTGAGGACACAGACATTTAGGAAAATAGGGTAATATGTTTCCCTTTGGATATTCAACATGAGTAGGAAAAGGGAACGGGAAGAGCATGACTTTTTCTCCCTCCTCTGAAATGAAGTAAGCTCCCAGGAACCAGGGAGGGAGGATGCAGGCCAGAGATCTTGCACCTGCCACAGCAATCACTCCCATCTTCGAAGTGATTTACAAACATTAATGAAGCTTCCAGCAGCAGCGTAAGGCAAAGAGGTTATAATTACCCTGTTTTACAAACGGGAGATGGAGACACAAATAGGTTAAGTGCTTTGCCACAGGCACACTGATTCCTCCACCACAGCAGAAGTGCTCGGCTTCACCAGCTCCACTCACACACACCCTGGGCAGCCTTCCTCTCCATCCAGGGCATGGCCACTGCCCTGCAGACACTGGCACTGGCCTGGGAAAACCAAGGGCAGGGCTCCACTGGGGCAGAGAGGTAGAGAAACAGGGCACAGTGAGGTGACCCGATGACTCTGCGTAGATATTCTCATTAGTTGTTTAAGGGCAAGGACTGAGAATGTCTTTCCACGTGCAATGCACCAGTAGGCATTCAATAAGAACATACTGGTAATTATGGCAGATTACACAGATCACAAAGGCAGCCATCTTGCCTTTTTTAAAAAAAAAATTGATTTCAAAGAGGAAGGGAGAGGGAGAGAGAGAGAGATAGAAACATCAATGATGAGAATCATTGATTGGCTGCCTCCTGCACGCCCCCCACTGGGGATCAAGCCCAAACCCAGACATGTACCCTGACCAGGAATTGAACTGCAACCTCCTGGCCCGTAAGTTGACACTCAACCACTGAGCCATGAGGGTTGGGCTTGTCTCTTAACTGTATTGATAATGGTGCAATTTTACTTTCCCAAAGACTTGGCAGAATCCAGATTTCAAACTAAAACAAAGGTTCTCTTCTCATCACACTGGTGCTTAACTCCTTCCCAGAATGCTGCTTTAAAATGTAAAGCAGAGAGTTGAGAAAAATTGAGTGACAAATATAAAACAATATAGATGGGCAACTTGGAAATGAGTAATCGGGTCCATCTTTGTACTTGTCCTAATTCTATAACACTCAGATGAAGAGTTGTTAATATTGCTGGAATTCTATAGGTGAAAAAATATGTAAGGGAAAGTGTCAAGAGAAATACAGTGGGGCCTTGACTTATGAGTTTAATTCGTTCCGTGACGGAGCTCGTAACTCAAATTAATCGTATGTCAAATCATAAAGTGAACGAGTGAGACACGTGATGCTGGGCTGATGTTGTGGCGTTCACTGTGACGTTCACTGCGCCAACTAGCGGTGGGGTATCTGAAGCTGGCTCGTAACCCGAATTTTAGCTCGCAACTCAAAGCAAAAAATCGGCTGAGAGACGCTCGTATCTCGAAAAACTCGTTAGTCGGGACACTCGTAAGTCAAGGCCCCACTGTATCTTAATACATATCATTTATTCTTTCATTTGCTGTTGGTTGGGCATAGGATAAGTTTTGGGAAGGATAACAGAGAGTGGTAAATTTTTTAGAAACTGCTTTATTATAGCTCAAGAATTGGTGAACAACTTCAGGCCAGTTTCCTATAATCTACAATGGGACAGCAAGTGGGCAAGCTAATAGAAAGACTACGAAGACAGAATGTGGACACATGTCACTTATAAGACATCCACATACTCTTAGACAACATTTCTATATGTATCTTGGACAATATGTATAAACATAAATACACACACATATTCTATACACACAGGCATATATATAGGTTATACATTTCTCACCTATAAGTGTGCATAAGGAAATACACAGTGAGCACATTGATTCCATTATAACTTTTACATGTGTGTGTATGTTTCAGTTATTTGTGTGAATGTTTCACTTCCTAATATGAGGGCAAGCTCTTTGTACCTACCCAAGATTTCGCACAGTTTTTTGCTTCTCATTTGTGGAATACTATCCAATATGTGTAAATAAAGGTGTAGTCCCAGCTCTCAAGAGGCTGAAAGCTCTGAAGCACCATTCAGGATTTGGCCAACCTTTCAGAGCCTGCCACCCAGGAAATAAATCTAGACGTCTTGCTTTGAAAGGGCTTTCTCAAAGACTCTCAATGCACTTACTTCTGTTCTAGAGACAGGGCCCAAAGATAAAAGCCCAAGTTTAAAATTTAAATGTTTCTTCACCACGTTCACATTGTATTTTCCTTTTAACAATGAGCAACAGTTAACGAAAATAAAGAACTACCACAGAAGATTATAACAGAATACCTGAGTGATTAATATTTCTTTATTCCACCTCTTATTATGGGTGGTGGTATGAGAATTTCAACAAATTTTAATAGGCTCTCGGCTTCTTTGTCCTCCCCTGAATTCTGAGTGAATAACCTTCAGTGTTTAACCAAATTTTCATTTTCTCTTGAAGTGTTCTGGTTACATTCACAGATCTTAAAACTGCATTTAAAAAATGCACACATCTCTAGTTTTATAAAAATGAAAAATATTAAAATGAGGGTAAACCACAATGTACAAAAAAGCATTCCTCTTGTATTTGTATATAGTAGTGATTCGGAAAGTTCCCGGAGGAGTAAATTCCACTGACATTTATTCATCTTTTGCATTTTTATTTTAATAAAAATCTTGCTGCTTTTGATACTGTGCCAGCATTTGGTTGCCTCCTGCCCCTCCCCCCTCCCTTCTTTTGGTGCTGGCTTCTGGTTGGCTGCTGGCTGCAGTGCTGATTCCCACTTTATTATTTTGTGTTCTCTCCTTGGTCCTGGGCGTCCCTTCAGCCAGCCCCCTGCCTTCCTGCTGGAGTGGCGCTCATCCACCTGCGGGCAGATCAGTTCCATCTGTCCTCAGTACTCTTTCAACAGTGGCTCACTTCAGAGCCGTAAATGCCTGGGCCCATGAGCTAATCCAGTCTCCTTGGCTGATAGAATCCATGACAGGATCACAAGCCCCAGGGTCATAAACATCATTTGGGCACTAATAAATTTCAAGGTTTGAAAGGAGGTGTTTATGTCTAGCAAGAGATATTGTTTGCAGGAGGAACTTTCTTGGGGGCATCTGTAATTTGTTTGGGAGCAGGGACACCTCTGAGGTCTCAGGTAGAGGGAAGAGAGCGCCCGGTCCTGGTCTCAGCCCCTCCCTTGACACCTCGTTCTTTGTGCAATTATTTTCACAATTCACCTTTTGTAGCTGACTCTCTCCATCTGTAAAGGAATAGCAAGGCAAGCTTTACTCTTCCCAGGGAAGGGGCGTTCATTTTTACTGCATTCTTCTATTCTCTCTAGTCTCTCCCTTTGCATACTCTCCTACTGATGTGATACGATTTGGCAACTTAGATCTTTTCAATCTAAGGGTTTTAATTGCATTGCAGAATAAAATAAAGTGGAATTTTGTTCTTTGACTGACTTAAATAGGAGACCTTTTTACATGGTTGGTCTGTATGGTGTTCCATTGGTTGCTCAGATAGGACTGAGTTGATCCGTAAGCATTTATGAATGATCTTTAACGCATTGGGGACTCTTTGGTGACGATGCAGGTACAAAGGAAAGAGAAGGCACAGACTGGCAACCACGTTGGGAAGGAAACATGTAGGATAATGAAAGATGGAATAATCAGTGCGCTGTCTACCTCTCTCCTCACGCAGCTTCGAGGGGCTGGTGGGTGTCAGTGTGGCCGTGTTTCTTCCAGGCTGAGGAGGCGGGTAGGCACATGACCTGGCTTCACCAGCTGGTGCCAGGAGTTCAGTTGAGTTCTTTCATGGTCCCCGAGATGGTGACATGGCTTGGTTGGTAGTGGCTGCTAGCTGATTTGAGGTGCTTCTCAGTCTTCTGTCTCCACGAGCAACCCTCTCATTCTGATGCACCTGCCTTTCCTCCAGAGGCCTCTGCTAGGGCGTGTCCAGAACACGGCTGTGCTCCTCACCTTCTGTTTCGGAAGTACAGCTCGGTTAGCACGTGGATGCAAAATTAGTTCTTTAGAGGGTAAAATACATGACTGTCAGATAATGAGTTTCGTGGCCAGAGAGTGAAAGGGAACAGCAAATAAGTTAAGTCCGCTAATGTCATTTCTCTGTGGGGTTTCACCATCGGGCGTGGTAGGTTAATTTTTTGATCTTTAAAGGTGAGAGGCCATGTAGCTGCCACCAGCATAGTTTCCAACCAGCGAGAATCACTCAGGTTAAACTCTAGCTCCCAGCTTCAACTTTTGCCCTAAGGCCTCAGTGCAGCCCCACTGTGAAATATGTACCTGCCACCCTGATGGATGGAGGCTTCCCTGTGTGGGTAACGAGTCTGCAGCTGATTAAATCACAGGTTTCCCATATCATTCTTATGAGTTCTGCAGCGCAGTTCCTTGCACTGACAGCTGTACAATAGCACCTTTTGAACTGTTCCTGGTCTCCTGCCAGAAATCTTATCTCTTAACATTTTGCACCCACCTCCCAACTCCTAAGGGCCAGTAGAGAAAGTAAGGAGTATGTTTTAAAAGAAAATTCTAAGCTCCATTGTGTTTCCCCCGCTTTGTAGTCCATTCCTGCCACGGATGGAAAGCAGCAGGAAAGCGGATTGTTTTCCAATGTCTACATAAGTTCAAGTTCATATGTTTCCATACTTCTATTGAGTGCTTACTGTACACCAGGCACTCTGCTAGGTGCTGGGGATAACAGGTAGGCAAAAATGTTTTTAGCATTCTTTATGACTTCAGTGCTCTAAAGTGCATATCATGATTATGAAGTAGGTGAGTGAATGTCTGTTGTTGTTGTTTTTTTTGAAGGTCCCATCCTAGAAAATAAAGAGCAATAACATTTTCCCCCTCTTTTTTCCATAACTGAAATAAATACTGCTCTATGAAAAATATTTTTTTTAGGATTTTTGAGAACTCTGTTAATGTAGCAGTATACGTATATATAATTTATGAGGACGCATGTGAGAAATTTCTCTTCAGACTCACCACCCTGAATAACTGGACTCACCACAGGTGATTGGTTTGCTTTGATCTTATGGGCACAGTGAAGTCTGAAACTGTTGCTTGCCTTTTTTGCAGAGATGTTAGGACACTCAAACTAGTGAGACATGAGAATGTTGCAGTGTAAATTTTTTCCTCTACTAATCCTATTTCTAACTTTATTTATTTCTCCTCCTCCTATTTGTCACCTGTTTGATTTTTCTCACTTATTTTAACCTTGTAGAGACATTTACACACATTTTAATAAACCTCAAATTTTTTGGAGATAGGTGAAGTATTATTAAATACATTAATAAAATAGGAAACAATTATACCTAGGAAAACCTACAAGCCAGATATATTTATGCTTGGAGGTTTTTCTGAAGGTTTTAATGATTTATCTAGTCTTAATGTTCTTTAGTTCCCCAAGTAAAGAATTCATATACTTCCAGTGAGTTTTATAGTCAGGATATACCATAGAGATATCTAGTTTATTTTCAAGAATGTTCTTCATTTACTCTTGTTGGGATTTGTGTATATAGAATAATACAGTAATTTTTCCCATTTTATATTATGAAAATAATACACACCCATGTTAAAAAATGTACACAACAGCCCTAACCGGTTTGGCTCAGTGGATAGAGCGTAGGCCTGCAGACTCAAGGGTCCCAGGTTCGATTCCAGTCAGGGGCATGTACCTTGGTTGCGGGCACATCCCCAGTAGGGAGTGTGCAGGAGGCAGGTGATCGATGTTTCTCTCTCACCGATGTTTCTAACTCTCTATTCCTCTCCCTTCCTCTCTGTAAAAAATCAATAAAAATATATTTAAAAAAACCCAAAACAACCAAAAATTTTACACAACATATAAATTGGAAGTAAGAACTGAATTAAAAACCTTTATCCCTCCCTAGTCCTCTAAATTTCACTCCCCTTTATGTAAAATTACAGACTTTTCTATGTACTTATAAGAATATGTATATATATATACTTTGATGTCACCTTAATGAATCATACTATTCTGCAAAGTAAGCTTTTGTCAGTGGACAAAATATGGACATTTTTTTTTCATGGTAGTATAAGTAGCTCTCTTTTATTCTTTTTATAGCAGTCTATTATTTGATTATATGAAAACTTCATACCTTATTGACTAGTCTCCTAATAACAAGTACTTACACTCCCCAAGCAAGGTTTAATTTTTTAAGTTTTAGAATGTATTCACCTATGTCCAGGTTGTTTGAGTCAACCTGCCCCTTCTTGGAGTTCTCATAGGACTTAGGGAGCCTGTGGTATGGAAAGTGGGCTGGGATAAATGAGCTGGAATTGCTCACATGGGCCTGTGTATTTCTAAATGAAACCCATTGGAGCAACCAGCTAATATTCCACTACTATCATATACTTATTTTACACTTGGCAAAGTGCTTTCATGTGCACCATCTCATTAATCCTAACAACGGTCTCATAAGGTCGAGGTTGCTGTTCCTCTTTTTGGAAAGTGACTTTCATGGAGGTTCTGGGATTCGGCTAGCATCATATAGCTGCCACATGCCACATCTGGGGCTTCCATCCAGCTTCTCAGGGCACTCCCCCCAAACCACAGCTACCCCATGTCCAGGACTAATACTGGATCTTTCATACAACAGTAGCCTCACCATTAGGTGTTCATTCTTCAGCCTTCAACCCTCAACTGGATCTGAGACTTTATTTGTGGCTCTTATGCAATTCAAAGCTCACACACCTTTTTGGAAACACACCCTTGATAGCTGACTGCAGGCTGGCCAGTACTGAGACCCTGCTCCCAAAGGCTCTGCCTACAGCACCTCCAAGCCGGTGATGAGTCAGCCTCTATAGTGATTTCTTTGTTAAAAGAATTATTTCCCAGTCTCTGCTTTTTTTTTTTTAAAGGGGGATTTTTCTGTAACACTATAAATTCTTTGAGCAGATAGTTATCACCAGCCTCTGTAATAGCGAAGTGCTTTTCAGCAGAAAGTCAATTTGACAGATAAACATACTGCATAACTAAAGGATTAGCCTCATTTGTCCTGAAATTAAATTAGGAGGGGAGGACTTTTGTGCTAACTTGTTTATGATAAAATTATTTGTTGTCATTTTGCAGGGAATAACTCCCAAGCTGTAGTGTCAGTTTTGATATTTTAGCCTCAGAGGCGAGCGGGAAATGACATTTACACAATGTGACCACAGTGGCACATACCTGAATCGTCTCCAGCTTGTCAAATCCAGACTGTTCCCTTTTTGTGAGTGAAGGGGAATGCTTTCCTCCCCCGCCCTCCTTTGTATTTCTGTGGAGGGGAAAAAATGTCATCTTCCAACGTATTCTGAAAGCAACATGATTTTTGCCTAGATCCGGTGGTTGCTTTTATTGGGTAATTCAATCTCTCTCTCTCTCTCTCTCTCTCTCTCTCTCTCTCTCTCTCTCCCAGGCCACAGTCACTAGAAAGGATGTTGGGAGAACACTGATCGGAGGGGCTTTGGGGACAGGAAACCAGGCTAAAGGGTTATGCAGAAGACCAATTTTGTATAGTTATCAAAGCCAGTCCTGTCCCTTCCACCCTCTGCTGCTTTCTTTCATGCAGGCGTGTTCTTGTTTCCATGGCCAGAACATCCTGGGCATTTGCTCCATCAAGACCTTTGGTGCAGGAGTGCTCTGGCTCCAGCCGAGGCTCTGGTGGAGCCCCGTTCTCATGGGTCTGTGCTCCGGAAATGCCACCACCTTGTCAAGACTCAGAGCAGTTTAAGTCTCTGATGCCATAGGAAAAGGCTGAGTCAGGACTTAACACCGACATTGTACCCAAAGTCCAAACTCTCCCCCCACGATGCTGCCTCCCCAAAGGCGATATTGGAAGTAGGGCTTTGAAAGTTGGTAGGATTATTTTAGGCTCAGATTAAAGTGTGTGTGTGGGGTCATTGGACAGGGAAGAAAAAGCATTAGGCAGGTGGTGAAAATAGGAAGGTTAGGGAGGACTTTGGGAAGGAGAGAGAGATGTTGTGGGAAGCCAGATTACAATGCTTGCTTTGGAGGGACAGCAGCAGGCACTCTCTGTGCCTTGTGTCACTTCCCCGTGGCCTTCTTGTGATTTTGGCGCATCTGGTGGATGCATGCCGGCAGCGCCCTCATGTGCATGCCTCAGTGTCCCTCTGCCTTGGGGCTGCCTCTGGAGTCCAGGAGAGCACTTGGCCTGCCTACAGGAGCGCCCCACTCTGGCAGGCAGCCCCCAGCCAAGGGGGACGAGAGTTGGGGCACCAATGCTCCAGCCTCCCTTCCCTCAAGGGGGCAGCTCCGAGACATTGTCTACGCAGGTCCTTTGAGCCAGGCGCCCACAGTGGTGTCCAGCTCGACAGCACCTTCTTTCCTTCTTCCTTGTTTCTTTCTTGTGCTCTCTGACTCCTGCTTTCTGGGCTCATCTCTCAAGTAAACAACCTGCATATGTGCTACATAACAGTGGTCGCCAACCTTTCAGATCACAGACCACCAGGGGTCCGCGGACCACCGGTTGGCGACCACAGCTCCAAAGGTTTCCTTAAACCAGTGGTTGCCAACCTTTCGGACCTCACAGACCACCAGTGGTCCACAGACCACCGGTTGGTGACTGCTGCTATATGAGCCTGGAGGAAAATACTGAAGGGTACACAGTTGGTTGTCAGCACGAGTGACTTGGTGCAGAGCAGGGGAGAAAAGTTGTGGGATATGGGTGAGGGTAGGGGAGAAAAGTATAAGGGTGATGGGCATAACATATTACGGAAAAAAACACCCCAAAGCTTTTAAACACAGTATGCTGTGTTCTTTGACAGGTAATCTATAAAGAAAAGAAAAGGATGGAGGAGGACCTTATGACAGGAAGAAATGAAGACTTTACATTTTTTAAAAATGGTCAAGACCAAGTTATAGTGTCTAGGATTTCACACTTGCATGATAAGACTATTAACAAGCAACACCAGGAAGGAATCCTATATAATAAAAGCCTAATATGCAAATTGTTTGACCAGGAGTTTGACCACTCGCTATGACTTGCACTGACCACCGGGGGCGGCGCAGAACATGGCGGTCATCGGAGATGCAGTGCTGGCAGCGGGCAGCAGTGGAGGTGCTGCTGGCCTTGATGGGCCCTGATGAGAGCGGGATCGCGGTGGGATGGTGGAGCAGGTGAGTGGACGGCAGGCCAAGGCGGGTGTGAGTGGAGGCCCGATCACCCTGCCGATTGCCCCGCAGACGGTGACCAGCAGCTGCAGGGGACAGGGCCACTGCTTGGCTCCCAGGCACTGAGGGAGCCAGGTGGGGGGCCCAGCCTCGATCAGTCATCCCGCAGATGGCGACCAGCAGCTGGGGGGTGGGTGGCAGCGACTAACCTCCCGCAGTGCCCAGGCTGGGGGCTGTGACCTCTTGCTGGCTACCTGGGGGCGGGGCTGATGGGGATGGAGGTGCGGTGAGAATGCAGGGTGTCTGCAGAGCTCACTCTTACTCCCCCTGCTACTCTCCCCTGGGACACCAGGGCTCGCATGCCAGGGAAGCCTCCACAGTCAGGTGCCGAGTGCCCGTGAGGATACCGCCCTGTATCTGCACGGCCTCTTCCAATGAGCCGGGCTGCAGCCACTGGGACTGCAGGGGCTGGTCGGGCTCCCTGTGGGTTTGCACAGGAAATGGTCTGTGAGGCTGGCTGGGAGAGAGCATGCTGCCTGCCTGGCTTCCATGCTGCGCTGCTGGGCGGCCCAGAGGTCCACACTGTGTCTCGGCCTGCGGCATCCGGCTGTGCTCACAGCATCTCTGCATGGGGACTCGGGCGCTGTGACTCAGGTGGAGGGGGACGTGCAGGGGTCCGGGGGCCCAAGTTCTGCCAGGGCCCAGAGGTCAGCTCGGACCTGCCCTTCCATGCCAGATGCTCGCGCTTTGATTGCTGGCCAGGCCTAGGGACTGCACCCATGCATGAATTTCATGCACCGGGCCTCTAGTTATTCTATAAGTCCACACAGTAATTACTTTGGAGAGGAGACAGGTAGTGGCTGGGATGGAGCATATGACAGGAATTTCTAAGGTGGATACAAAGTTCTATTTCTTGACCTCAGTGGTGTTTATAATAGTTTATTAAGATTTACATTCGTGTTGAATAGTTTTCTGAATCTATCTTGTATTTTACTTTGCAGTGAAAAGATTAACAAACCTGATAGGTGTGATACAATCAATCTGTGCATTTATGTAACACAAGCCCTGTCGGGTGACTCAGTTGGTTGGAGTGCCATCCTGTGCACCAAAATGTTTGCAGGTTCGATTCCTGGTCAGGGCACAGATCTAGGTTTTGGGTTTGGTTCCTGGTTGGGGTGCATACAGGAGCTAACCCATTGATGTTTCTCTCTCACATTGATGTTCTCTCTCTCTCTCTCTCTCTCTCTCTCTCTCTCTCTCTCAAATCAATAAACATATCCTCTGGTGAGGATAAAAAAAGCACACAAATAAAAACAGCAGTGGATCAGTGGGTATATAAAATTACCCCTGACAGCTAAAGAGAATGTTCCAGATTCAGGTTAAGGACTCTCTCCTTCTCCAAATCTATGAAGGCTCAAGGTGCTGGGCTGGGCAGCTTTCCTACCTGACTTTGTCCAGACAGATGAAGGCAGGAAGGATTAGTTTTGATCATGCCTGCTAGATGTGTGAGTAACTTTCTGTCTGGTAATTATTTTTGACATTTGACAGTTCTAGGCACAACCGTTGCAGCTCTGAAATGTTGGCAGTGCACTTATTTTTGAAGTGTTTATATTTTCTTACAAGTAACCAAGTATTTGCAGGATACCTCTTTGGGTACCTTGTTTCAAATGAAAATAGGGAGTTTTGGAAAGTCAGAAACCAGAGGGAAGCTTGGAGTTTCTGGAAAAAAGCCATCACTTAGCAACAACAACCAACACAGCAAAAGTGGAACTTTAAATTTTAAAAAATCAGCCCGTGTGTATAGCACTAGGCTTGCAATCTTTCAGAGCAGATATCAGGTTAATTTTTGTTCTGAGATATCTCCCCCACCTCTCTGCCACACTGCTGAAATTCCAATTCTTTTAGATTACCTCTTTGACTGGTGAGTTTTGTTTTTCAAAAAGGACAGCAATCTTTTTATTTATTTATTACTTTTTAATTAAATTTATGGGGGTGACATTGGTTAATAGGTGAGTTTTAAAATACGAATAGCCACAAGTGAAGTAACCCAGTTAAGACTATAATGAGACATTTATACTATTGTAATGGAACAACATCAATGGAGATTTGACTGCCTAACGGAATGAGAGCCAAACTCAGGAGGCAGGTGCTGGTGCAAAAGGAAAGAGGTTTATTCAGGAGCCACAAGACCTGGGAGATTGGTGGACTTCAGGTTTCAAATACCAATCTCCTCTCCCTCCATCTCAAAGATCATCTCATCTCCCTATCCAAGTCCTCTACTGTTCTCATAGGGATAGGGAGGGGAGGGCTTTTTTTTCCTATCCATTCATCTTCCTAGCTTTTGGCATGCTGAGTGTAAGAACCTCCCCGTGCTGTCACCTTAAACAATGGGGAGACTCTCACTGACTGCCTACAGTAACACTATGATGAAAGAACACATAGAGAAAAGGATTCAATCAACCACCAATAGAAAACTGGTTTTTACTATCTCTAGTATGGAAGGCACATGGGGAGCATTTAACAAACGGTTGCCGTTGCTTCTCTTATGCATGGTGAGTACCAGTCTCTACTGGATTAGCTCCGTCAGTTTTACCTCTCTTGCACCTAACAGATTACCTGAATCATAGCAGGAAGTCAATAAATGTTTTCTGAATGAATGAAACAACTTCAGAAAGGACTTAAGAGAATTTCCCCAGAGATAAAATTTACCCACTTGATAATTTTGATTAAGGACAAGCCCATCAGGGATTGTAAACCGCTTTATGATATGCTGAAGGGAAGTTCTTAGCTGGAAACTGTAGAAAAAATACACTCTAAAATAACGATAAAAATTATAATGAATACATAAAACCAGTAATTGTTTATCGTCATCAAGTCTTATGTACTGTGTATGTGCTGTACTTTTATATGAATGGTAGTGCAGTAGGTTTGTTTACACCAGCAGGCCATCAATGGATGAACGGATAAACAAATGTAGTATTTCCATACAATGGAATATCATTCAGCCTTAAAAAGGAAGTCCTGACACACGCTATAACATGGGCCAACATGCTCAGTGAAATAAACCAGTCACAAAAGGACAAACACTGTATATGATTTCACTTGTATGTGGTACTTAGAGTAGTCAAACTCATAGAGACAGAAAATAGAATGGTGGTTGCCAGGGGTTGGAGGGAGGAATGGAATAGGGAGTTATTGTTTAATGGGTACAAATTTCAGTTTGTGATAATGAAAAAGTTCTGAAGATGGATAAGGGTGATGATTGCACAAGAATGTGAATGTACTTAATGCCACTTACAACCATTTTGGAAGGTAGTATGGCATTTTCTTACAAAACTAAACATACCCTTACCATACAATCCAGCATGCTCCTTAGTATTTACCCAAAAAAGTAAAACACTTATGTCCATACAAAAATCTATACATGGCTGTTTGCAACAGCTTTATTTATAATTATTAAAACCAACACCTTCTTTAGTAGGTGAATGGATTAATGAATTGTGCTATATCCAGGCAATAGAATATTATTCAGTGGAAGAAACTCAAATGCATATTACTAAGGAAAGGAGTTAATCTGAAAAGGCTACATACTGTGTGATTCCAACCAAATGACATTCTGGAAAAGCCAAAACTATGGAAACTGTAAAAGAATCACTTGTTGCTAGGGGTTGGAGGGAGGGAGGGAGAGGAGGTAGGAAGGGAGGGAGGGAGTGAGGGAGGGATGAATAGGCAGAGCATAGAGGATTTTTTAGGGCAGTGAAAATATTCTGTATGATAATATAATGGTGATACCTGTCATACAGTATGTAATAACACAAAGCAGGGTTACTGTTAAATTGTTAAATATTCTTATATTGCCCAAATGCCAGAAGTTTCAGATTGTATTATCCATTTCTATTTTATTATATTACAAGGATATTATTTCTCTCAGAGCATGGTTCAATGTTATTATGGACATTGACAGTAAAATAGGATTTTCACTATCTCATGAAAGTTTCTTGCAATGCTATTGCATAAGTGAGAGATGTTAGAGACACCATGGACTAATGGTGTATCACACTTAAAAAATCTATATATATAAAAGCCTAAGCAACTGTTGCAACCAAAACAATGGAACGGACGACTGAACAGGCTGCATGGGGTGACCAGGCTGGCAGGGAGGTTAGTGAGGGCCGACTAAATGACTGAGCAGCAGGCTGTGTGGGGTGATCAGGCTGGCAGGGGAGGCAGTGAGGGGTGACCAAACAACCTAACAGCAGGCTGCGTGGGGTGACCAGGCCAGTGGGGGGGGGCAGTGAGGGGTGACCAGGCTGGTGGGGGGGGCAGTTGGGGGTGACTAGGCTGGCAGGGGGTCAGTAAGAGGTGACCAGGCCAGTGGGGGAGGCAGTTAGGGGTGACCAGGCCAGCAGTGGGGGCAGTTGGGAGTGACCAGGCAGGCAGGTAGGTGAGCAGTTAGGAGCTAGTGGTCCCGGGTTGTGAGAGGGTGCAGGCTGGGCTGAGGGTACCTCCCCCCCCCCCCCGCATGAATTTTGTGCACCGGGCCTCTAGTTTCATATAAAGAGGTAAATGGGGGGAAAAGGGAGACATATATAATGCTTTAACAATAAAGATTAAAACAAACAGACAACAAAAAATTCTATATAAGGTGACAGGAAAATATTTGACTCTGGATGGTGGACACACAATGCAATATACAGATCTTGTAACATAGAAACCCACACCTGAAACCTATATGTTCATGTTGACCAATGTCACCCAATTTAATAAATAAAAAAATAAAAATTTTTTTCAGATGTATGCAGTCATAACTCTTAGATATTCAACATTGCTCCTGTATAAACAGTTAAATTGTTTTTATTAACTAGTGGGATTACTAACGAGTGATGCTAATACAGCATTGTTCCTACTAAATGCTAAGGGCTGTTTGTTTTAGTTGCTATTCTATTGTCCATCCATCCATCCACCTCTACTTACTTCCAAAAATAATTCAAGGTGGTCTTGATATATTGCCACAGCTTTTTGGATTGTGGATGTAGGCATTAGAATAACTCCAGGGCTCTTTCTAAATGTAGATTTTGAGCCCCACCATGAACCTACCAAATTGGAATCTCTAGCCTCCCCCACAGCACATGATTCTTATGCACCCTAAAGTTTGTGAACAACTAGAGAATATGGGAAAGTTGGAGGGTGGAAATCTGATCCCCCAACCAAGTTAATTAATCTCTGGAAGGCACACAGCAGTTGTTCTAATTCTGTGGCTATTTTCTCAACCACTTGCTGTTTTTTATTACAGGGAGTCATGTGAAAAATGTTGCCCACCCTCAAATGTTATTATATAGCTTTGGAAATCCCTTCATCCCAATCCAGTGTTTTTCTCTAAAAAGAGAAACAATGTAGGGAAGGAAAACATCTGAATAGCAATGCACATTTATTTTTTGAGACAAGTTTTAAAAATTTTTATCAGGTCTTTTCAAAGGCAACATTTTTGCCCTGAAACTTGGATCTTTTGAGACATCTAATCCCACTGGAAGGGACCCACAAATATGTGCACTCACAGGTAAGAGTCACCTGGGGTAAGTGCCAAAGATACACATTGCAGGGCTCTACCCCAAAGATGCCGAACCAGAATCAACAGGGGAGCGGACTGAGAATCAGATTTTGAACAAATTCCCTGGATGATTCTCATGTTCAGCCAAGTTTGCTTCCAGAGCTGGCTGTATGGGTTTAATTCCTGGCTTGTTACCGAAGCTTGTTGATCCTTGGCAAATCACTTACTTATCTTTTCGAAGCCTCAGTTTCTCCATTTATAAAATTGAGATGCTTCTTTACTCAGGGGTCTTATAAGAATAAATAAACTACTGATAGGTTAAGCTGCCAATATAGTTTCTAACATGTAGTCAGATCTTTGTTACGTCCCACCCTACTCCCTGTTGAATGAGGATGTTTGTTCAACTACAACCAACTTTTTCGGAATTTATGATTGCCCTTTATGCAAATAATCCAGATTGGCTTGCTAGCAGGGAAGCATATGGCAAAACTACGAAAGGAAACATCTCCCTGTAGGTCTGAGCGCTGTTCCTTAAATTGTGGTCCATGCATCTGAATGACCTGTGGCTCACTTTAAAAATAATTAAATCAATAAATTGGATTCCTGGCTCTCATTCCTGTACTCATCAAATCAGAAACTCTAGGAGCAGGATCTATGATAAACTTGTTAAACAAGTACTCTTAGTAATCCTCATATACCTAAAAGTCAAAAAGCAGCGAGCAAGGGCTTTTAACAATCAGAAGACTCTTCCCAGACAGGCCCCGGAATTGGCATCTGACATCTCAGAGTCTGTGCTGTAGACTGTCTCATTCCTCAGCATTCTTCCTGGTAGACAGTCGCCTTTGTCAGTCTGGATCCACTGCCCTTACTAAACTGTGCCCAGCCCTTGGAAGTTCAGGGTACACTGACATTCCAGCTGGAGTGGAAGTGAAATTTGATCCACCATTTCCTGCTATGCCTTCTGGTTTCCATATACTTCTCTCATGGTCTTTCTCCACCCGCTCTCTCCTGGCAGCAAGGGCCATGACTGGTGCACAACTGTTGGGTTGTATCATCTCAGGGTGACAGCGGTCTTTCTGAGAGTGTTGGTCAAGAAGACCACCTTTGTTGAAAAGACGTCTAAGACACATGATCTCTAAACCAAAATGCTGAAAGAGCAGCATGTCCTGAGGTCTGCTTTTAAAAGTGACAGGTGGTGACTGGACTGAGCCCAGAGATCCCTGGATATTCCAAGAACAAGTGTCAAATATTGGTCCTTTCTAGCCTCTCAGTTTTCCAACAATGCCGATCGCAGCATCTGAATGCAGAGAGCCCCTCCGATCCCAGATTTATTCTCATTCCAGGGATGCTCAGATTATCCGCCAGTGGTCTTCAGGAGTTCCTGTTGGTTCAAAACCAGGCTCCTGTGCCGGTATCCTGGCAAACAGCTAATAGGTGAGAGCAGGTTTGAGCTCAGGGATGGAGCTTTGCCTCCTCTATGGCTATTCACATTAGTCAACGATCAAGGAAGCTTCATTTGGAACTTGCTATGAGAGAGCCAGGTAAACGAGGGGCTGAGCCTCTCAGAACCCTGGCTTAGTACTCAGGTTTGTATTTCTAAAAGAGGACAAGGGGAGTAAAGGGCGAAAACGTGTGTATTTTACAATATAGGTCCCTCCTCCTCTGCTCTGAGTGGAGAGAAAGGGCGATTCACGGCTCATAATATCTGAACAGTAGCCCTCATCCTAGCCTTTAATGAAAAGGATCTATGAAAGATCACCATTTTCAGTCAGGTGTCTATGCCAAATGATCCACACAACTGAAAAACGAAACAGAGCTAACTCCCCCTCACCAGATTATCCACACTGGTCTTTATGCTGCCTTTAAAAAAATGTTATAACAGTTTGTACTAATGTTGATAATCCTTGTACGCAAGAAATCCAAATGCCTCAACAAATTGATGATTTGAGTTTCCTGTGGATTATTTTTCAGGCATGAGAAATTAATTGTCTAAGCATAATGCAATAGTTCAGCTGGAGATTTAGCAAGTTTACCCTAGAAAGTTGTCAAGACAATCCCAGATACAGATGGTGTCACAGGTTGGGAGGCAGATGCTAGGATGGAGTTTGGTGTGTGGATCATTGGGAAGGAGACAGCTGTACAGGAGGAAAAGGAATCAGGACTGGGCAGAATGCAGGCACATGAGAGTCTCAGATGACTCCATGGGAGCTCTGGAACCAGAATGGCCCTTCAGTGTTGCCCAGAGTTGAGCTGAGATGGATCATGATTGGATATGGGCCACCCCAGGAAGGGGCATGACTTTGGACCAGGTGGCTTCTGTTGCTGAGACAGTCCTGGGAGGAGCTGATGGTGAACTCTTTGTGCTCCTGGTGGCTGAGACAAGTCCTTCATTGAAGGGGGCTTGGTGAGCCATCTTTATGTACACTGTAGATATAGATGGTACTCCATCCATGTGCCAACACCATGCTTGCAAAAAACAAATCAGTGTGATTTTGTACCACTCCCCACTTTGCTCTGGGGACTTCCCTCTTTCTCTCTTCTTCTTATCTCCTCTAGCTCTTTGTCTTTTCTCTCCTGCCTTTTGAGCTACTTCTCCACCCAGCATCTAGCTGGCAGAATGTAGAGCTATTAACATCTGTGCTAGCATTCAGAGGCTCCATCCACATCGGACCCTGGTTTGAGAGTTGGTTTTTAAGTGTTGATCCAATGCTCTGTGTTCCTTGTAGCCTCAGGGTATGTGCCACACACACACACACACACACACACACCTTCTTCTGACCAAGGCCATTACCCTTTCTGTGTAGCTCAGCCTCTTTTTACAAAAAGAGAACACTCAAACCCAGCTTGGATTTGAAATAAGGCAGACCCAGAAGCCACATGCTGTCTTCGATGCTCAACTTTGCCATTTCATTCAGTAAAGCCTAGGGTTTTGTCGGGATCCATCCTCAAATATGCATATATTGCAATGTTCCCAGTCTTTGGCCCTTCTAAAAACAAGTTGTCTATCTATTAAAGGCCATAGTAAGAGAGATCAGATCCAAAAATTTCTTGGGGCATGTCATTAAGTGTCCTTTACTACCCAAGACTCGGAGATCTTGAAGGAATGGATCTCTTAGATTCTACCATCATAGCATTAGCAGTAACAGCTGCTTTGTATTTTTGCTGCTCAGATTCAGCTGAAACTCATCGGAAATCAGATTTGATGAGGCCCTTAGTTCTGATGACTGCACTAACTTCATCTGATCAGATTTCCAGTTAGTCAAGCTGGTTGCTGAGTCTTTTGTCCTGTTGTTTCCTTTAGACCAGTGGTTCTCAACCTTGGCTGCACATTAGAATCACTTGAGAATCTTTTAAAATCCTGATTTCTGGGGCCTCATCCTCCGGAAATTCTTTTTCTTTGTTATGGGGTGGGGCCACAACATTAGTAACAAAGAAACAGAATTTCTGGAGGATGAGGCCCAGAAATCAGGATTTTAAAAAGATTCCCAGGTGATTCTAATGTGCAGACAAGGTTGAGAACCACTGCTTTAGACCAATTTGGAATGGTGGTACTTCATGAATAATCCATGAGCATTAACCAGCTGCACACAGAAGCTCATTTCCACTGTGTCTTTGCCATGGAATTTTAGATAGTTCTGATGTAACTCATAAGTAATCAGCAAAAGCCAGATTGATTTACAGTATTTAGAGACCTTTGAGGGTCTTTTCAAGTGTCCAAAGGGAAGGCATGCTATCATCTTATCTGTAAGTGGCCATAACATGTCTATTTTCCCTGGTGTCTTTATTTATTTTTTCTTTTTTATTGAATTTGTTGAGGTGACATTGGTTAATAAAATTATATAGGTTTCATGTGTACAATTCTATAATACATCATCTGTATATTGTATTGTGAGTTCACCACCCCAAGTCAAATCTCCTTCCATCACCATTTTTCTCTCCTTCCTTTGGGTCTTTAATGTCACAGCTGGCAGTGTTACAGGACAAAGAATATATAAGGATACTTCTAAAATTATTTGAAACGAAACTTTATGGCAGCTCGTTTTGGTTCTTTTTGTTTCTCTTGTTGCCTTAATCACCAAATGGTGTGGGTTAAAACAAAAGCCATAATTAAATTGAACCCAGTTTGGGGGAGGGGAGAGGAATTGGGCAACTCTTTGCTTAAACAGAAGCAGGTGGTGATGGAATGCTCGGTGGAAGTGAGCTGTGAGGAGAGAATGCAAAGTTTTTCATTGAAAACAGTTAAAAATATTTGTGGTCTTTTGTGCCAGGCTACGATTAAGATCTAGGTATCTATCTAGGTATCTAAAGGGTGTCCCAAAATTCACGCAGGAAGTAATTTTGATAGAAAACACAGGTTTATAATTAAAAATTGTAAATTTTTATTGATTCATAAAGTATACAGTATAGGGTTATGTATGGAATAGCACATCGGGTAAATGGCCTCCACGGCTTTGCTGGCACATACGCAAAGCCGTGGTCTTCATTGGTCTTCATTGTCCCTGCTCCTGGGCCATAATTGGTACTTGGTAGTGCTGATCAAATTGAAGGGATTGAAATCAAAGGGCAACAGATATTAGAATCTGATTTAATAAACCAAGTAAAATTAGGCTTTTATTTCTTTTTGTTGTTGTTAATGCTCACGAAAAATTCAAATCTTGCGTGAATTTTGGGACACCCTTACCTATCTATCTATCTACATGTATATCTGTTTCAAAACAACTGATGGAAAAGCAATATGGTTTTAATTAGAGAGTGGTCTTTTGTCATAAGGAAGGGTGAGATTTTGTGTATCTTATTGTGTGTGTTTTAAGGGTTTATTTATTTATTTATTTATTTAGTGTGTCTATGCTGTGTTCTTTTTTTTTTTTTACTTTTTGAAGTTATTTATTTTTTTATTGTTTAAAGAATTACATACAGTATATCTCCTTTTTCCCTGATTGACCCCCCCGCCACTCCTACCCCTGAGGGCAAGCCTCTACCGCCCCAGTGTCTGTGTCCATTGGTTATGCTAATATGCAAGCATATAAATCCTTTGGTTGATCTCTAACACCCCCCCCCTCCCCCCCACCTTCTCTCTGAGGTGGGACAGTCTGTTCAGTGTTACTTTGTCTCTGGATCTATTTTTGTTCATCAGTTTATGTTGATCATTATATCCCACATATGAGTGAGATCATGTGATATTTATCTTTCTCTGACTGGCTTATTTCACTTAGCATAATGCTCTCCGGTTCCATCCATGCTGTTGCAAATGGGAAAAGTTCCTTTTTTTTGTAGCAGCATAGTATTCCATTGTGTAGATGTACCACAACTTTTAATCCACTCATTTGCTGATGGGCACTTAGGCTGTTTCCAAATCTTAGCTATTGTAAATTGTGCTGCTATGAACATAGGGGTGCATATATCCTTTTTGATTGGTGTTTCTGGTTTCTTGGGATATAGTCCTAGAAGTGGGATTACTGGGCCAAATGGGAGTTCCATTTTTAACTTTTTGAGGAAACTCCATACTTTTTTCCACAGTGGCTGCACAGTCTGCATTCCCACCAGCAATGCATGAGGGTTCCTTTTTCTCCACATCCTCGCCAGCACTTGTCGTTTGTTGATTTGTTGATGATAGCCATTCTGACAGATGTGAGATGGTACGTCATTGTTGTTTTGATTTGCATCTCTCAGATGATTAGTGACTTTGAGCATTTTTCCATACGTCTCTTGGCCTTCTGTATGTCCTCTTTCGAAAAGTGTCTATTTAGGTCCTTTGCCCATTTTTTGATTGGAATGTTTATCTTCATTTTGTTAAGTTGTATGAGTTCCCTGTAAATGTTGGAGATTAAACCCTTATCTGAAATAGCATTGGCAAATATGTTCTCCCATGCAGTGGGCTTTCTTGTTGTTTTGTTGATGGTTTCTTCTGCTGTGCAGAAGCTTTTTATTTTGATGTAGTCCCATTTGTTTATTTTCTTCTTAGTTTCCATTGCCCTAAGAGCTATATTGGTAAAGATATTGCTACGACATATGTTTGATATTTTGCTGCCTATGGAGTCTTCTAAGATTTTTATGGTTTCCTGTCTTACATTTAAGTCCTTTAACCATTTTGAGTTTATTTTTGTGTATGGTGTAAGTTGGTGATCTAGTTTCATTTTTTTGCATGTATCTGATCAAATTTCCCAGCACCATTTATCAAAGAGACTATCTTGACTCCATTGTATGCTCTTGCTGTAGGTTTTTCAAATATTAATTAAACATAGTGGCTTGGATCTATTTCTGGGTTCTCTGTTCTGTTCCATTGGTCTATATGTCTGTTCTTGTGCCAGTACCAGGCAGTTTTGAGAACCATGGCTTTGTAATATAGCTTGATATCTGGTATTATGATCCCTCCAACTTTGTTCTTCTTTCTCAGGATTGCTGTGGATATTCGGGGTCTTTTTTATTTCAGATGAATTTTTGGAGAGTTTGTGAAATATGCCATTGGTATTTTAATGGGGAGTGCATTGAATCTATAGATTTCTTTGGGTAGTATGGACATTTTAATAATGTTGATTCTACCAATCCATGAACACGGTATGTTCTTTCATTTGTTTATGTCTTCCTCTATCTCTTTTTTCAATGTCCTATAGTTTTCTGAGTACAGGTCTTTTACCTTCTTAGTTAAGTTTATCCCTAGGTTATCTTAAGTTTTTTTGTGCAATGGTAAATGGGATTGTTTTTTTAGTTTCTCTTTCTGTGAGTTCATTATTGGTGTATAAAAAGCCATACATTTCTGGGTGTTAATTTTGTATCCTGCTACATTGCCGAATTCATTTATTAAGTCTAGTAGTTTTTTGATGGAGTCTTTGGGGTTTTCTATGTACAGTATCATGTCATCTGCGAATAGTGACAGTTTTACTTCTTCTTTTCCAATTTGGATGCCTTTTATTTCTTCTTCTTGTCTGATTGCTATGGCTAGCACTTCCAGTACTATATTGAACAGGAGTGGTGAAAGTGGGCATCCCTGTCTTGTTCCTGTTCTTAGTTGAAATGGATTTAGTTTTTGCCCATTGAGTATGATGTTGGCTGTAGGTTTGTCATATAAGGCTTTTATTATGTTGAGGTATGATCCCTCTATTCCCACTTTGCAGAGAGTTTTTATCAAGAAAGGTTGTTGGATTTTGTCAAATGCCTTTTCTGCATCAATTGATATGATAATGTGATTTTTTGTCTCTCAATTTGTTTATGTGATGTATCACATTTATTCATTGCAGATATTGTATATCCTTGTATCCCTGGAGTAAAACCTACTTGGTCATGGTGTATGATCTTTCTAATGTAATGCTGGATCCGATTTGCTAGAATTTTGTTGAGGATTTTAGCATCTATGTTCATGAGGGATATTGGCCTGTAGTTCTCTTCCTTTGTGGTGTCTTTATCTGGTTTTGGAATTAGGGTAATGCTGGCTTCATAGAAAGAGCTTGGAAGTGTGCCTTCTTCTTGAATTTTTTGGAATAGTCTGAGGAGGGTAGGTTTTATTTCTTCTTTGAATGCTTGGTAGAACTCTCCTGTAAAGCCATCCAGACTAGGACATTTGTTTGCTGGAAGATTTTTGATTACTGCTTCAATTTCTCCAGTAATTTTCGACCTATTCAAGTTTTTTGATTCTTCCTGATTAAGTTTTGGAAACTTGTATTTTTCTAAGAATATGTCCATTTCATCTAGGTTGTCCATTTTGTTGGACTAGAGTTGTTCATAGCATTTTTTTCATAATCCTTAAGGGTTGTTTTAAATAAAGATGTTCTATTCCAGTTATGTGATTCCATTTGTACTCCAGGAACTCAATTGTGTTGAAAGCAATGTATGTTTTATGTAACAAGCTTTCACAATGGAAAACAGGATGGATTGGAGGATTTGTCCAGCACCCATTGGCTGCCTGGGATGGGAGAGCTGCTCTGGTTGATTATTCTTCCCTAATTGCTCTAAGGTTTTCCTTCCTGAGACCATGTGTTTGCTCCATGGAACTCTCTCAGGAGAGCCACATGCCTCCAGGCACAGAGAATTAAAAGGGGGCCATAGCCCAACTGTGTGAAGTGCCACTTTCCCTCCAAATATCATTGCCCAATCACATACATGATGCCCAGTTACTAGTAGGTTTGAATTCCAAACAAATGATGGATACTTTTTTTAGTGTATATCCTAGGCAATACTTGGTACTAAAATTATTCTTTTTTTTTTCACCTGGAGTTCAAATTTAACCAGGAATCCTGCATTTTTACTTGTTAAGTCTGACACCCCTACCTCCAAGGGACAATTTTCCTCTGAGAGTGGGTCAGACACATTTTGAAGTCTTAGATTTCTGTTGATGTTTTTGTCACTTCTCTTTTTGAATTCATTAAATCCATAAGGATGTCTGGATTTTTTACAGCTCTGATTCCTTTAGTGAAATGGAAGCAGGCTTTATTACTTCTGCTTAAAATAAAAAGGTAATTGGACAGTCAGCATGCTCTTCCACTTGTGAGTTACCATTCAGTTTTTCATAGTTGAATTGAGAATATAAATGCTATAGTAATTTGCCAAATTGACTGAGGATTTTTACAGATGAGAAAAAACATTAGGATTGGGCCCTGGAAGGTCAGTAATAAAAATAAAGTTTATAACGTTCATAATAGAACTGGAGATGTTCAATCAAATGTGTGGTAACATTACACGTTCTGTTTTTAGCTCTGAGATTAACTAGCTGTATGGCTAAGCAAAGCACTTAATCTTTCTGGCTCTTACTTTCCCCTTTTATAAAATGAGCTGGCTTAGATAATTTTAAGGCCCATCTGACTCTTGTATTCCACTAAAAGTATATATTTTCCCCAACACTCTAATGCCATACCATTTCTGATCCAGTAACTTGGGAGTCTGATTCTGTGGGAAGCTAGTGAAAGTACTTTCCAGGCATAAAGGGATTCCTCCAATGACGATGACCAGCAGTGTTTCATCACTTCAGTAACAGAGGACTGTTTCAGGGGTAGTTCCTTCTTACTTGCTCATTCCATTTTGTGTGGTTGTGTGGGTCTGAGATACCAGAGAGTATTGGATGTTGTCTCTGTCTCAGTCATTGGATGTGGGGTGAGGATGGGTGTGGAACAAGTCATAACTGTGTGGTAAGTACTAGGCTGGAGTTAATGGTGGAGTGTTATGAAATATGACACATGTGATTGATTTTAAGGTAATTGTATTCCTAGTTGTTGCTGAATTGGCTATAATTTCTGGTATCTGTAGTATTTGGCCACTCTGATGAGACGTAGTTGTCAGAATCACATTATTCACCTCCACTTCCATGGACACATGTGCTGGTGCACATATGTGCACATGAGTGAAAGCTTTCTAGAAAGGGAACATAAAAGAAGTCATGCATGTAGGAGAAACGACAGAGAGGAGCGAAGAAGAAAGAAGAGCTGCAGTTCAAAAGAGCCACGTTCTGCCTCCCTTTTGTCTACTCGCTATTGTATTACTAAGATAAGGGTATAAAAAAAGGAGCCAAAATTATGAAGTACTTATTATTTCCATTTTGCAGCAATAATTGTTTTAAATGTGTTACACATATTCACTTATTTAAGGTTTTGTATGTTTTTTTTTTTAGATTAGAAATTCCTTTACTGTCATTAAAATGTGATTGGTCCATATCTAAGAAATACATTCTTAGATATGAGGCCCTCTACTTCCTAAGGAACTAATAATTATGATTTTGTAAAATATTCCCAGACATCTGGCTTTCCATATCTCAGATGTAGTGCTTCATAGTACAACTATCTCTCATAATAAGGAGTAGTTTCCCCTCATTATTTCAGAGGTATGGTAGGTATACAGTGTGCTCCCCCACCCCTCCTCCTGAAAGGTAGATCATGTATTCTTTGAACTGGCTTGCACAAATAATTGAGACATCCCTTTTTAAAGAACTGGCATACATGAATGTGAGCATTCCAAACTGGTCGGCAGATTAGAAGCCACTGGATCTAAGTTTTAATTGTGATTTGCATAAGAATTATGCTGAAAACTCTTGTGAAGCTGCAGTTAGGAGCTGGAAAGGAAGGAATGGTGGGATGGAAGGTAGAGCTTGTCCTCGGCAGTAATGGGTGTCCATGCCAGCCACTTGAGGATGGGGAATAACAAAGGACAAAGCAAATGTTGACAGTCCTCTCTGTCATGTGCCTGGAAAATTCATCTTGGATTTATTAGCCATGTAAATTACTTTCCAGCAAAGCGTAGCCATCAATCATCACAGAAGATTAAAACGGTATCATTTCCTTGGGAATAATAAGCTAGAGGTGGTGTAGCAGTCCAAGAGCAATTATAACACAATTAAATGTTCAGGTTCCTCCCTCCCCCTCATGATTTATGCCTGAGAAAAGTGTATCGAAAAGTCTGTATTTTTAAAAGGAGGGCAGAGCTGTGGAGTAGCCAAGAACAACAAAAAGACATTAAAGATTCCTGAACAGAAGACTAGCAACTTGCCATCTTTCTTTTCTTAGAAAGATACACACACACACACACACATTCTTAGAAAGAAACACACACACACACACACACACACACACACACACAGAGAGAGAGAGAGAGAGTAAACATATAAAAACATGTATACCATGCAAAACATGTATGTTATGTAAACATGCAATATCATGGATGCCATGTAAGCATTTAAAAACATTTATACCAAAGCCAATTTAAATCTTTATGATTTTTCTAAGAGTCTAATGAGAGCAATCTGTTGGTTTGGAGAAATGATAATATAGTCTGAAAATGATTTCAAATGGCCTTAAGGTTCTGTAATGTTTGAGTTGTATGGGAAATTAGAGATGATTCTCTTCAGCCAAATAGATAGAGTAAACCACATGACAAACATTTATTGATTTCTACTTGGTACATAGTACTAATTTAGGTGCTCTGGGTGACAGGACTAAAATGACACCAGAAGAAAAAAAGAGATACATTGGACTTCTTCAAAATTAAACACTTTTGCACATCAAAAGACGTTATCAAGAAAATGAAAAGACAACCTAGAGAATGAGAGAACACATTTTCAAATCATAGATTTGATAAGAGTCTATTAGTCAGAGTATAAAGAAACAAGAATAAGAAACTCAACAAAGAAAAGACAAATAATCCAATTAAAAGGGAGATAAAGGACTTGAATAGATAGTTCTTCAAAGAAGATGTCTAAGTGACTAACAAGTATATGAAAAGATGCTCAACATCATTCATTAGTCATTAGGGAAATGCACATCAAAACCATATGAGATACCACTTTATACCTACTAAGAGTGGCTATAATAAAAAAGGAGAAAAGAAAAAGGACAACTGTTGGAGAGGATGTGGGGAAATTGGAACCCTCATTCATTGCTGATAGGAATGTAAAATGATTCAGTCGCTGTGGAAAACCGTGGTGGTTCCTCAGACAGTTAAATGTAGTATCACCACATAATCCAGAGATTTCACTTCTTTTAGGTATATACTCCAAAGAACTGAAAACAGGGACTCAAACAAATTACGTGTGCACTCACGTTCATAGCAGCATTATTCACAGTAGCCAAACGTGGAAACGACCTAAGTGTCCATTGGTGAAAGAATGGATAAATAATGCAGTGTGATTCAATTCTAAAACAGAAAGAAGCACTGATACATTTTACAACATAGGCGAACCTCAAAAAGTTATGTTAAGTGAAATAAGCCATACACAGAAGGTCATATATCATATGATTCCATCTACTAGTATATGAAAATCCTGCATAAGAAATCCAGAGAGACAGAAAACAGACTAGTGGTTGCCACTAGTGGTTTGGGGTGATGAAAGTGTTTGGAACTTGACAGATGTGGTGGTTGCACAACATTGCGCATGTACTACATGCTACCTGAGTTTACACTTTAAAGTGGATACTTTTATGTTAATGTGAATTTTACCTTAATTACAAGATAAAGAAAAAAAGAAGAGCATAATAAAAAAGGCCACTGGGTTTGGAATCAGACTTGGGTTTGTGACTTGGCTCTGCCACTTTCTCTGTATATGAACCTGGAGAAATCATTCACTTTTACTCCGGAAAACGCACATTCATAAAATAGGTAGAATTCTAACGTACCCTTGTTGGGCATTTAGATAATAATCGATGGACAACTGAGATACTATATCAAATGCTTTTTTTCATCCATGATCATTATTTCAAATAAACTGGATATCCACTAAGAAAAAATGAGAACAATTGTAAAGTACAAGCAGCAAGATTGGATGGTTCCAGGTCCTCAGCTGGACTTCTCACATTTCTGGGGAGGCATACAATGTGTGTATCAGGCAAAGGATTAGATAGTGGTGGGAGACAAAGAAGAAAAGGACTTGGCTCATCCTCAGTGGTATAAGCCACTGCTGTAACTGAGAGCTGGCTGACCCCTGGGAAGTTAAGGACCAGCACCACGTGAGGTGCCTCAGCCTGGGGTGGGCCAAGCCCCCTGCTGGTGATTCAGAGGGCTGCTAACTGTATCTATTTTGCAATGTGCAGACATGCCTAGTTGCTCCAGCCTGCACAACAGTGATAACAATGCCATTTATCAGCCTCGCTTCATCTTCTTCGGTGAAGCCAGGCCATGTGCCCACTCTTGTTTGACTCTGCCAAGGGAAGGATGGTGGAGGAAGATCCTAGGGACTCGGGGAGTTTCTGTGCAGGCACATGGGAAGCAAGGGGATGCTTCTGTCTTTAGCTGTGTGCTAACTGCTTTATGTCCAAAGCAAGGACTTGGAGAAAGGCTTTGTTTGAAAAAAAAAATCTTTTCTACAATGGATCACTACAAGTCAGACAGGCAAATTCACTCTATTACTTCCAGTAATGGAAAAATATATTGTTTGCCATGGGCAAGTCATTATTACATAAGTAATATTCTACAAAGAGAACTTAAAATTTTTAGGATAAATTAAAAAAATTGAAACCCTCCAGCCTTTACTGTGTGTTTGTCACATGTATGCTTGTGAGTTGGCGTAAATGCCCATTTGAGGGACCACAAAGCTCTGGTGTGGATTTGGGCCTGGTCTACTAACAAAGAGCTCAGCTCATCAGCAGGCTGCTCTGTGGCTCAGGGCATTCATGGTTTCAAGTGTCCACAGCGTAAAAAAGGAGGCATGGAAGGACTGATCTACCTAATTGTAACTTTCATTTAAATAACATGAGGTGTTTATTTTTAACAGAAATTGAACTTTGAACTACTGTGGCTCCAGGTTTGCTTCTTTGAGACAAGATAACATTTTTTATTTGCGAAGGGAAAAGGACTTTTCCAACTTTACAGAACAGATGAGCAATATATAAGTCGGTCGGACTTATGCAAAGGCAGACTGATGAATGGGATCCTTTCCGAGCAAACCATTTTAATGCATCTTCCTTCTTTCTCTGCTTTGATGGGCTTTTCTCCCTTAAATCAGTCTCCACCCCTCCCTCTCTCCTCTTTGGTTCTGCAGAGGGAAGTGAGGAAAAATGGTGGACACTTCCACGGTAATCACTTCTGTCCTGCTGCACGTTATATATCTTACCTTTCTAAGCACATCAAGAGACTTAGTGTGTCAATGGGAGTAAAAAGGGAATTGCATTCATTGCCGTATCTCCCCACCTACTCCCATCACTTGCCAACTAGCAGGCCAGTAAAGGACCTTCCCTTCCTCAATGATTGCAAATTTTCTAAATTTAAGTTCATACAAATCTGGATTACTCTGTGATGATGCAAGCTGGTGAAGAGACAATGATTGTGATTAACGCAGTGAGGAAAGGAATGGACATGGCTTGATGTTTACCAGAATATTAGCTTCTCTCATTAATGTGTCTCTGATGCCTTTTTGCATTTCCAAGCACCCACCACAATGCCTGGCATGGTCACAGGCCAAGTAACTGCCCATTGGATGGAACTCAACATTCAAGGTGTTCTCCTTGGCCAGAAAAACCACGTGCCTTTGTAACAGCCAATGCCTGGAAGGGGTTTGGGGGTGGTGATGCCAGTCCTTAAACACTTTCTGAAGTTAGATTGAAAATACATTTTTCTCAGATATTGTGAAAGAAAGTGCAGTGTCCAAATGAGAAGTTAGCTCATCAAGTGGCTGATGGAATAAAAGATAGAAGTTCCAGAAAAGGGGTAGGAAATTACTATTTGTTTTTGAACACCTGATATGTGCCAAACAGGGTGACCCCCAGAAGAATAGATGAGACTTACATAGTTTCATGTAAGCCCATTATTTCCATTTCGCAGACAAGGAAAGTGAGGTTCAGGGACGCTTGTACCTTGCCCAGGATTACTGTTAATGAGTGTCAGAGCCAGGATTCTAACCCAAGTCTGTCTTATTCTAAACCCATGCCTTTCCCTCAAATGGATAAAACAATTTCCATCACTCCCTTTACATTTAGGAAGATATTAATCCCATTGGCATTGCAGAATCTTCCGAGGGGTAGAGTTCTGTGTGGGAGCTGTGGTCAGAAGTGCTGGATACAAGAGGAGAAATCAGAGAGGCGTTCGTCCCTACTGAGGCCCGGGGGTCCTGCCCAGCTCTCTCTTGGGAGCTATAGTGTTGGAGGGCTGAGCAGGGGCCTGGCCCAGAGCAATGCTTAGAGGCAAGGAAGGCCCACCTCATGGGTTGTGGAGAGGTGTGTGACACAAGTAGAACTTGGACCCCAATACACTGGGAACTTATAGTTTGCAGAATCGACCCAGGCATAAATAGTGTCTGCTGAGCAGAAAGGGAAGGAGGATTGGAGAAGGATGGACCAAGTTATACCAGGTCTTTTCTCCTTCTATATTGTATCCATTTCATTGCCCTGTTGAAAACATTTCATTTTTAAAGTAACATTGAGCTCAAAGGTATAAATTCTTTTAGCCCACTTTTTGAAAAACTCATCTTTTAAAATGCAAAAATAAATAAATAAAAATTTTGGACTAGAGTAAAGCAGAAAAGAATTTTACTTAGTCAGTTATGGAGCCCATCCTGGGCAGATCCAAATGTTGGAGGAAAAGATGGGAGAAAGGCAAAAATATGAAACTAAACAAAATTCCTTTGGTATTTTTGCATCTAACGATGACAGGATTCTGGAGTCATTTCTGTCCTTCTTGAACTTGCAGACTGGCATAATTAGGGGAAAAAAATAAAAACCTTGGTCTGGCAAACAGAAAAAAATTTCAAATACAGGTTAAACTATTAAATGACTTCTGTGTCTAGACTCTGTATCCCCATCACGAGATTGTGCACAGGAGGTGCTCTGAGGGTGATGGGAGGGGCCTCCTTCTTCTATTTCTTCTTCAGAATTATTCATTATTGCGTATACCCTTGGGTGAAGTGAGTCAGACTGTAAATATATTAGAGAGACATGTGAGTTGGTTTAAAAAATATATTGCCTTTTATATCATGTGAGGTGATTAAAAAAGGTGGGCTTGTCAGATTTATATGTGTGTTATGGCAATGTTGCTTTTGAGTCACGGAAGGAAATTATTTTATGAGGCTTCATTTAGTTTTATGGGGAAAGTTTACCTCAGAGGAGAAAGTGAGTCTTGAGCTCCAGCCTTTGGAGCTGAATTATCCATGTCCGCTTGGTCCTGGGTTCATGGGCTCTTTTAAATCTGTGACCTGGACAAGAGCGAGGTGACACACTGTTCCGTAAGTACCGTCAGGCAGAATTAAATGTGCCCGGTGCCCCCCTCAGCGCTGGGGGATGTGAATGAGGTCAGCTCCTGATTCGGTGCCCGGAGAGATGAAGAAGGTCATTGCAGTCCCTTTGTCAGAACTGCATACAGGCTACAACAGTGGCTGCTTTGAGCTTCGCCACATGCGAAGATCCTAGTGAGGGCTGACATCACCTAAGAGCTTAAATGGAAAAAAAAGATGTAAGAGAATGAAAGAATCTGACACTAATTCTATTTAGATGTGTCTTTGTGTGTCTTGTATTTCTATCTATGAATAACTTCCCAACCAAATTGGGGCATGGCTGGAAATATTGGACTTTGCCAGAAATGCTAAAAACAATGTGGAAAAGTAAAGAAATAATGAGAATGAAGAGGACTGATTCTTAGAACTCCTTTGTTCCTGTCCTGTGCCAAAACTGAAGTGAAATAACCTGTTGTCTGCAGATGGCTACCTTCCCTGGTTTAGAAACCACAGCCAGGACACATGGGTGTTTGTTCTCTCCAGGCCTTTTACTGATGTGCTATATCATCTGTTCACTCATCATTCTATTCATTCATTCATTCACTTGCTCATTCATTCATTCATTGCATCAAAGTTTTGAAAGGATCAATTTGCAATGAATTTGATCCCCAAAATCTTTAATGTATTTACATTCAGTTTTTTAGAATGTAATCCTGGATATCTAGATTGAGAACCAAGGCTCTAGCCCCTCCTTGCTGGGTCCAAATGAATCAGTGGCTCTTAGCCTTTATATATGTACATGATGAACATGATGACAGTGAAATTACCAGACAAGATGTCACCCGTTCTTTCTCTCATTTATGATCTTGTCAATTTTCTGTCTTTTTCATTATACATAGTTTGATCACTCAGGAAAGGGAAAGGATAAAGAATAAGAGTGAAATGACAGACGTGTTAAGAAAGAATTACTACAAAAGTTTGAATTTGTAATATGTATTACTTCACTTACATTAGCTCTAAGCCTGTATAAATTAATCTCTATGGGTTACTTACATTACCACTAGTCCTCTGAGTATCTCTTCCTCTTACAGCAGCCCTATGTGGTAGGAATAAAGGATTCACTAGACCAGCCGTGGGCAAAGTACGGCCCGCGGGCCGGATCCGGCCCGTTTGAAATGAATAAAACTAAAAAAAGAAAAAGACCGTACCCTTTTATGTAATGATGTTTACTTTGAATTTATATTAGTTCACACAAACACTCCATCCATGCTTTTGTTCCGGCCCTCCGGTCCAGTTTAAGAACCCATTGTGGCCCTCGAGTCAAAAAGTTTGCCCACCCCTGCACTAGACCAAGGCCACAGTGCCAGGACATAGAGTTGGATTTAACTGGCTCCCATGCTCTTTCCAATAACGGAGGATGTCCTGCCACCCTGCAGAGACCCTTGGTGATCACATGCAGCGACCAGTGTCTTGGTTTTTCAATTTGCCTTTGCCAAAACTAAAAATAAAAACCATCTCTTACATGCACATTGATTCATAGCTTATGGACTGTTCTGGTCTTTGAACTAGTATTTCCAAAATATGTTCCATGAGATGTTAATAAGCATTAAAAAAGTTTCTGTGGGCAAACAAATGTAATTGCTGGGTCAAACAAGTTCAAATGCTTTATGGTGGGCCATCTCAGAGATGCTGATATTCTGTTATGCACCACAACGCACTGCAGATTATTTATTGGTGGTAGTGGGTATAATTGGCTTCCCAGACATGTTTGTTCATTGTCTTGGATTGGGTTTCCTGAAAACAGACAGTGCGATGGAGAAAACAGACAATGCTCTTGGAATATTTTTTGGCATGTGTTCTTGAGTGTCATACCTGTACGGAAGTGAGGAAGGCAGGATTGGGCAGAGGGAGAAGCTGAGTGGACACATAACTGCTCTTGAATTCTCAGTAGATGCCACTGGGAGCTCTGGAGATGGGATGGACCTATAGAATGTCCTGTTTTGGGATAAAAGGGCCTTTGTGTTCCTATAGCAGCCATCCATGGCTGCTGTCTGCCCCTCATTGGAAACAGTTACCTATCACTGAGGTCAATTTGCAGAGAGAGGTGCTTTTGTGAACCTTATCTCAGAAAAAGAATCTGTGCATAGTGTCCCAGCACTTACTACAACTATGGGACTTTTTTAATGGAACACCCTTTGGGAAATGCTTCCTATTGGATTCTACTCAAAATGAGACCAACATGCCAGCCTACTAAGGATAAATTGTGTTCTTGGCTCTAACATCAACGATCAAAGCAATGCAAACCTGGGGCCTGGAATTTGCTTCATTGCTGTTTTAAGAAAATTATTCCTCCTTTTTTAAAAAATATATTTTATTGATTTTTTACAGAGAGGAAGGGAGATGGATAGAGAGTTAGAAACATTGATGAGAGAGAAACATCGATCAGCTGCCTCCTGCACACCCCCCACTGGGGATGTGCCCGCAACCAAGGTACATGCCCTTGACTCGAATCAAACCTGGGACCCTTCAGTCCGCAGGCCAACGCTCTATCCACTGAACCAAACCGGTTAGGGCAAAATTATTCCTTCTTTAATGTAAGAGGAAACCAAGTGGAGTTATGATGTAAGACAAGAGAAGAGGGATGGGATTCTTCATCTTGTCATAATTTGGTTGCTCATTCCTTCTTTCATGTCCAGGTTGTCAATAATTTATAATATCTTCTATGTCAATAATACTAAGATATGCAGACCTCCCTCCCTTCTTGTGTCCTATTCTGGCCCCCATGTAGCCTAGATACTTTTGGAGCAAATGGATGAAGGGGAGCAGTAATTCTTTGATAATTTTCTCAGTTTCTGTTATGGTTTTGGCCAGTTTTACATTTTTCAATATATTTTCTGTGGTCATCCTTGGTTGTTTCTGTTTTACTTGAAAGGCATCCATATCATCCAGGCAAGGTTCCAACAAGGAACCTCAAAAGGGCCAATAGAAGAGAGATTAATAAAAGGATGATTTATAAAATTGTGGGCAGAGTTAGAGGACATGAACACAGGAAGGTATAACACCAGGGAAAATAGAGGAAGCTGTTACGGACACCCAGGTGAATAGTTGTAGGAGAGGACTTCTTGATAGGGCCTGTGCCCTCCTCTCATGCCTTCCTATTGGCTAAATCTAAAACTGACTGGAAGCCAGAGGGGTCAATGTGGCCCATAAAGGCCAACCTTCTGGGCACACAGCTGAGAGGAGAGGGCAGAGAAGGATCTGCAGGACAAAGGAAAAGTTCTGCCACCCAGGTCTGCAGAAGATTGATTTGCATAGAGCTGAGTGGATGCTCTCATAGTTTGTTGTTTCTTTTCTGTGTCTGTGGTTATTTTCTAATTGTGTTTATTTGTCTTCTTCTTTTTAAAAATGTTTGTTTACCAAATAATTTCTTCCTTCCTCCTATTCTCATTGATCATTTTTATTATTTCATCCAAGTTTATTAATCTTTGTTTTGTATTTTCTGTCATTATGCCCTTGTGCTGTATTTGATAATTTTTTTTTCATATCTACCTTGGATAATATGCCCATTCACTTTTTAATTTTAATGAAAATATTTTCCATTTGTGGAAGTTTCATTTGGTTCTTTTTCAAATCTTCCTGTTCATTTTTCACGGAGTCTAATTCTTTCCTTTTATTTCTAATACTTTTAAAACCCTTTTATACTTTAAACATACTACTTAGTTTATAGTTTCTATTACATTGTTTTTCTATTATCTCAGGCCTGATAAATTAATCATCTGTTGTATATGCTGACTTTCATAGTGGATTGTTTGCTCAAGCATTTAAAAATTCTTAATGGAGGATTAGTTTCAGAAGAGCTTTTACTTTAGGTTTCTTTGTTAATTTCTTGGCTTTGGCTTGGGGTTTCATTGCCCATGTGTATAGTTAAAAAGTAAAAATTTAAACTAATGTAAGACACAGGCACAAAGGATTTTTTTTTTGGGTCCATCTAGAACCATCGTAGGTATAAGCTTTCTAGTAAGTTTGCTGGACACACGGGGCCATTGATGTAATGGGATTGCCACCCTTTGAGAGTTCCAGCCTTCATTGGAGTCTCAGCCTTCACTCCCCAATGTTAACATGCTAAGACCTCATAAGTTGTTGCTGTATAACTTTAAAAAACAATACTTAGTCACTTCCTCTCTTCCCTTGTCTCCTAGGGGAGGTATAGTACCAACTTTTGCTTATTGCTCTGACTCTCAGCCCTGTCATCCTTTAGTTCCCTCGCAAGACCGGAGAGAAAGCTCCTCCCCTGTTTCACACATTGCCAGACCAGCAGGGCCTAGCATGAGGCTTGACACATAATAATACATTTTGTCGAATGAAGGAGTGTATATGACACATGGTGCCAGACTACTTCATATAAAGAGAAATGAAACATTCCCCACCCTCAAGGCCAGAAAGGAGAGAGACTTGCAAACAAGTAGTTCTAATCCAAAGGGATGCTGTAATGGAAGGGCAGGCAAACCATCATCAGTATTAAACACAATTTTGTGGAGAAGGTAACCCTTGAATGGAAGGATGAGTAGAATTTCATTTGGTGGCGGAATGGGAGATCATGGCTACAGGGAGGAAGGCACTGGCAAATGCATGGCTGTATGGAATTAGACGTCATGCTCCGGAAATTGTGGTTCTCCTCTTTGGCTGACTTGCATCTTGTGGCCGCTATGGGGATGGCCTTTGTAGACCTCCAACTCCAGGGAGCATAGATCACCAAGGGCCCTGGCTGCTGCTCTCTGAAATCCACACTGGGTTTCACTAAGACCACATCCATTTCCTGTAGGCTGCTCTCAGCCAGTGGCTGAGTGAAGCAAAGACACTAAGACTAGCCCAATTCTGGGAGACATGAAACTCCTTTGCTGGCTGACTTTACACAGTCTGGATGCTTCTACCCAACAACCCCCGCCCTCCCTCTCCTGCACATGGGATCAAACCTTGGTCACAGTCTAAAAGTTCTTCCAGCCTTCTTCAGCTCCCTCCCCATCTCCTTTTATACAGGTGTTAGCCCTAGTCAAGTTTGTGCGCTTTTAGACATTGTGATGTCTACTTCTTGGTGGACCCAGACTGACATATACCATCTGTATCTTCTACAGGGAGGATATAGAAATACTGGATAGATCCATCTTGTCAAGGGCCTTTAATGCTACTCTCAAGTTTGGGACTGAAGCAGAGGTAGTGGTGGTAAAGATTTTAGAGGAGGGCGAAGTGAGATCTGGCTCATGTTTTAGGAAGGTGATTATGGTGACAGCAAGAAGGGTGGATTTTAAGAAGTCTTTGCAATGACCTGGATGGGACATGGGGGGACCAAAGCCCCCCATGTGGAGCTGGTGAACTGACTTCCCAGCTCCCACTGAAGAAAGTGTGCGACTCTGGTGTGAAAGTTTACCTTTTCTCAAATATATGGAAAAGAAAACAACCCTTATGCAAGTTTTTTAGAGAAGACCCTGCATGTGAAATATTAGCACAAAAGCCACTCTGGGCCCCATCCACTGTGATTTCCAGGCATGGCCTCCCCACAGAATATGTCAGGAAAGCACCGACAATTAGCGGTCATTCTCCATCACCAGCCTTCTTTATTCTCCAGAGCAACTGAAAAGGGAGAGTGTCCTTTCCACCTTTTTTGTGATTTTTCTCAGTACAGGGTCTCTGGGGAGCTGTCCAGAAACAAATCCCCCAAAGGCTCCTTGTGTTGTGTGAAGCCTAAGAGTGTGGTGTGGTGTGAGGGATTCCCACGAGGGGAGCGATCTCAGGTCTTGTGGGGACAGCACAGGAGTTCTGGTTTTAGATTAGAGATTGGAAGCAAGCTCAAGGAACCGTGAACTGTCTGTAATGACCGGACTCGGGGGTGTGGGGGAGAGAGCCAAGAGGGGAGCTGTACAAGGAATGTTGGCCAAGCCCGCCACAGTTCCAACTTCCAGGGCAGCTGTTCCCTTTGTACCCAGACCAGGGCAGAAGAATGGTGCCCTGGAAAACAGAAGGGCACAAGGGTCCTTCAGAGGCCCCTGGCAATGGGAAATACAAGTGCTGCCATTCCCTGAACTAAACTGCCAACCTTTTAAACTCCTGTCTGAATGGGCTGAGAGGACGAAGATCAGGTGCTTGGAGGGCGAGTTGGCACATTTACCTCCAGACACCAATGGGAAGTGAGGCATTAACAGCTTCCTATGTGAACAAACAGGAAGCCTATGAAAAATGCCATTGTCTCTTCCTGCCTGAGCTGACAGGACTGTTAAATGACCAAGTCCACGGAGCTTTGCCAAGACAAGAGACCCAGGGAACGTGCAGCTGTCGGTGCCACCTGTGTCTGTCTGAGTCCAGCCAAGAGACTTTCTCTTCAGGGCACCCCCACTGTGGAGCACTGGGCCTGCCGGAGTCAAGGGCAGGCAGAGGCACTGAAGGAGAAGGGAGGGAAGAGCAGCTCCTAGTTGTCATTGGCTGGCCACGTGCAGCTCTTTCTGCTTCCTCCTGTGTTTCAGCAGCAACCGGGGATGTCTCTACCCCCCCCCCCGCCCCCCCACGGGCTGAAATGTTCTGGCTGGGAATCAAATCCAATATGAAACACCTGCCTTCCACTGCGGCACCACAAACACAATACACCACATGCCAGTTGGCAGCAGGGAGAAAAGAGGGCCATTAATGTTCCTGACATGAAGTGTAGCCCTGCCTTTGTGTTCTCTTCTCTCTCTCTCTCTCTCTCTCTCTCTCTCTCTCTCTCTCACACACACACACACACACACCCCAGGTCAAAACTTCGAAAATGTCCCTGGCTACTTCCCTGTCAGCCCACTCCTTGGGGGCCACAAGCTCTATGCATAACAGGTGTGTATGTAGTTAGGTATGTATATGTGTGTATACATGGTGATGTATGGGTAGGTGTGCGTGTATGTACTGTAGGTGTGCGTGTATGTACTGTAGGTGTGTGTGGGAGTGCCTGTGAGGAAGGGACCAGCCCCGGGAAGATCACCAGTCTGGTCTAAGGAGGGAGGTAAGCAGGAGTGCCGGAGCTTAGCCGGGCTCTGCTCCTCGTTGAAATGAACTGTCTCCCTGTGCTTCCAGCGCTGCCTCCAGCCCTGCAGGCCCATGTGCTCCGCGGCCCGAGCTGCATGGTGGGTGAGGTGTGCTGCTGCCGGAGGCCTCGTGGGTGGCATCCTCGTGTGACAATGCTTCTCTGGCATTGTACCCATCACCCTCGGGCCTGAAACAGTGGTCCCGTGTTCAAGCCACGCTAGCTGTCAGGTTCAGGTCTGTCTGTCTGTCAGCCTGGCCTCTCGTAATCCATTAGTGGTGGGTGGCTCCCTGCCAAGCCTCCTGCCCTCCCAGCCCAGCCTGGCGGCCCCAGACAGTGGGGCTCTGTGAGGCGCTCTCCTGTGGGCAGCTGGATATTTTTCTATAGAGGGGACTTGTCATTAGAGGACCCAGAGGATGAGGGGTGGCACCTTGAGCTGTTTTCCTTTCTCTCTGGTCCTCATTTACTGATCCTCTCGAAGGAGCAGGGCCACCGGCCGGTACCCACAGTTCACTTGTCCCAGTGAAGGCAGCTTGACAGCTGCATAAATCACACGGAGATACCGCTAATAGGTTGCTGCCTGGGACTGTACCAGACCACCCAAGCGCAGCTCCCGGAGGCCCTCGGAGGCCTGCACACAAATACAGTAATGCAAATCGCTTAACCCTTTGTTACTCCCAGCACGCTGGAACAAACAGGCTCCCAACGTCCTCTCCCGCTCCCGTTCCCCCAGACCAGCATCTCAGGTTTCCCAGCTCTCCTCCCCTCCCGACTTCTTACACCTCCCTTCCCCACCAACTCTCCCCCAACTTCAGCTGAGCCTGTGCACCCAGCAGGTGAGGAAAGGACCCAGGCTTGCCAGGGCCTTTGGCTGGGGTGGGATGGCATTGACCAGCGAAGATGAGAGGGAGGCGGGGAGGGACAGTCAGTCAGTGGCAGGGCAGGTAGGCAGAGTGCGAGCTGAGCACACAGGATGCTGGTCAATGCAACTGTAACTCCTACTTCTTGGCCTCAGGGGTGGTTTCCACAGTCTGGTGACAGACATGCCAGGCCTCTGTCCTAGATGCCAAGGGAAGGTGAGGACTCCGTGAAGTTGTAGAGAGAAAACTATGCCTTCTTTCCTCACCTGGTGGAAAACCAAAGGGAGGTTTCCCCTTCAGCCATGTTTCTCAGGTGATAATGAGGATGCACGCTCGCACTGTTTGAGGAGTCCGGGACACCAAAGACAAAGAGGCAGTGTCCTGCTCTCCGAAGCCCGCAGCCTGTACAACCTGTTGTGACAAGGTCCTCCTCAAGCCGACCCTTCCTTAGGATCTGTCCCCGCTTCTGCAACTGCCCCCTTGCTGATCCTTCTGCAGCCTGGCTGCCCTCTCTCTGCTCCAAACCCCCAGGCTGCTCCTTGGGCTTCTGGGGGCCTTTGCATTATTTGCTATTTCTTTTCTTAGGACATCTAAGAAAAGGTGAGGCTCCCTCCCTCACATCCTTCAAGTCTTTGCTCAGGTGCCATCTTCTCAGCCAAGCCTTCCTCAGTACCTGAGTTAGCACCACAACTAACTCCTGATACAGCACTCCCTCTCCCCTGCTTTTCTTGTTTTAAAATATGCCGTATAATTTCCTTCTTTATTTTGTTTCCTGTGTGCCTTCCCCTACTAATGTGGTAATCCTTTGGGGTTAAGAACTTTCCATTATTTTGTTCACTGATGTATCCTGGATGACTAGGATATAGCTTTCACATAGGTGCTCAGTAGATACTTGTTAAGCAATTAAATGCTCTAACAGAGGAACATGCAATGAGCCATGGGGCGCTGGGGGAAATAGTGATGTATTAGTCTACATGGACTGGGTAGGGCAGTGTGAGTCCTCAGGTTATCAGCCCAGGGATCAATCTTCCTGTCAGAGAAATTGGAAGCCATAAGGAAATTAAGTAGATCACTTCCTCTTTGTCATCCATTAGCATTACACCATTGCCTCTGAGGAATATTTATTTGTTGTTTCCTGAAAATAGTCAAGTTTATTTGTGGTAGGCTGAATAATGATCCCCAAAGATGTTCATGTACCGATTCCAGATGTAATTAAGTTCAGGATTTTAAGATGCGGAGATTATCTTGGCTTATCTAGGCCCAAAGTAATCACAAGTGTTCTTATAAGAGGAAGACAGGAGGATCAGAAGGAGAGACGGGCATATGAGCGTGGAGGCAGAGGATGTAGCCATGCTGGGCCTCAAGCCAAGGAATGCAAGAAGCTTCTAGAAGTTGCAAAAGGCAAGGAGATGGATTATCCCCTAGAGCCTCCAGGAGGAATGCAGACCCACTGACACCTTGATGTTCGCCCAGAGAAACTGATTTTGGACTTCTGACCTCCAGACCTGTAAGATAATAAATTCCAGTTATTTTAAGCCACAAAGTTTGTTTCATTTAATATACTGCCAATAGGAAACTAATGCAGTATCTTTTGTACAATTTTTGAACATTTCCCCCCTTAATCCTAACCTTGATTTGGATTAATGTTCTGCTGACATTACTCCGAGAGGTGGGTACCGGTCATGGATCTTCTTTTCCATCTCTGCACATGACCTTCTCAAGGAGGACTTAATCTCAGAGTTCTTTGTCCAGTTCCTAAGTGTTTTGCATTTTTAAAAAAGGAGTTTACCCCACCTCTTCCTTGATTACATCATTTGAGTTTGGACAATTCTCATTTTCCTCCCAATGTGTTTAAGTGCTTTCCAACTTTCTTGAAGTGCCCTGGTGTACACTGGCCCTTCTGTCACTGAGATAGCTCTGCTGGGATGGATACTCTGTTCTATTTCATCCCCTCAGAACCTTAAGCCTGATAATAGCCCTTTGGCCCATGTCCTAACTGTGCCCATCCTGTGCCACCACCAAATGACGGGTGGGGTGGGGTAGGAGTTACAATTCTGTTCATTCTTCTGAGCTCACCCCCTCTCAGCATCCTTCTTACCCCCTCTCAGCATCCTTCTCCTCCCTTGTTATTCTGGTAACACTGGATGAAAAGCTCTTGGTCAAAGACATTGCCAAAAAATAAGACAGAGAGATTTTCTTTAAATGATCTCTTTCAGGTTTTCCATGAAAATAACTGGAAAATAGTCCTCAAAGGTTATGTGTTTGTTTATCCAACATACTTTTGTTGAGTATCTTCCATACGCAAAGCTCTGCACCCACCAATAGGAAATAATGAAAAATTAGGTGCCAAAATACCCCAATTATGTGCAGATGGCATTCCTGAGGTGCTTCCAGACCTGAATGTAATCGTCAAGGAAATGTCAGTAGTGCTCAGGTGAGGTGACGGATTTGCTTTGTTCTTTGGAATAAGCTGGTTACCAACCTTTTCTTCTTTTCAGCCTTTATCTCCCAAAAGGCTAGGATCACCTTACTGCAGTTGGAGTAGGTTGGGTGGCGCTTGGGACATTGAAAGAACAAGAAACATGGCACTAAAACTAGAAATGGATTATGCTACTTAAGGGCTGAAAACTGGAGGCTGGGTATTTGTACTTATACCTTTCTTCTGTGCTGTCAAAGATTATTTGAGTGAAATGCATCTTCCAGTTGATTCATACAGAGGAAAGCTTGTCTCCCATTCTGAGAGACTGAGGCCATTTGACGCATTTCTTCATTTACCCTCAAGACTCATTTGGGGCCTTTAACCACCCCTTCTGCTCCTCTCTTTTATCAGAAAATATGCCCCTTCTCATTTATGATTTTTATTTATATGTTTTCTTAGGACTTCTCTCTTCTGTCTAAAAACAGCAACAATAGCTCAGGTGTTTTCATAGTCATCATTATCGTCCTACTAGTGGTGCCCCAGTCTACTTTCACACATACACACAGAGAAAAAGCAAACATTAGGAATAGAAAAGGTGCAATAATTCAGCTATAACAGAGATTTTAAAAGACACAGGCATAATAGGAGCACCTCCAAGCCCATGATTTTGAAAACAGATATTAAAAGAAAGGGGGATAGACCTAACCAGTTTGGCTCAGTGGATAGAGCATTGGCCTGCAGACTGAAAGGTCCCAGGTTCGATTCCGGTCAAGGGCATGTACCTTGGTTGCGGGCATATCCCCAGTGGGGGCTGTGCAGGAGGCAGCTGATCGGTATTTCTCTCTCATCGATGTTTCTAACTCTCTATCCCTCTCCCTTCTTCTCTGTAAAAAATCGATAAAATATATTTTAAAAAAATAAATAAAAGAAAGGGGGATAGACTAACCCACCCTACCTTCTTCTCCAAATATCCTGAACCACTTGCTGATTCTGAATGTTTCCTCCCAGCCCAGAACACCGTCATTTTCATCTAAGCTTAGCTTTACTTCCATGCAATTGTTGGAGGGAATAAGATATATGAATAGGGTTGTCAAATGAGCAAATAATACAGGATGTTCAGTTCAATTTGAATTTCAGATAGATAGCAAATCATTTATTTAGTTATATGTATGTCTCAAATATTAAAACGTGGGACATACTAATACTAAAAAATGATTCGTTGTTCATCTGAAATTCAAACTTGACTGGGTGTCCTGTATTTTGTCTGATAACTAACCCTACATGTTTAGGAACTATTGAGTTTTGATAATTGGAAGGGTTGCCAGATTTAGCAAATAAAAGGACAGGACACCCAAATATACAATATTTTGGTCATACTCCTACTGAAAAATATTTGTTGGTTGTCTGATTCACATTTTACTAGACATCCTGAATTTTGTATGGCCACCCTAATCCTCGAGGAAGCGGTTCACTGTGTATAGAGAGCAGACTACTGTGGAAGTTTCAGGGGCAGGAGTAAGCATTTCTGTCTGAAGTTCTGGTGATGCATCATCTTAGAAAAGATCAGAAGCCCCAGGAGGCCCTGGAGTGGGATGGGCTCTGGTAAGGGGGCATCCAGCTCATCCAGCTCATTCCCCGACTTAAAAAGGACATGGGACTTCCATAGCTCTTAGCTTTGTTGAAGAGTTACTATTCAAATCCAAATCAAATCTACATTTATCCTTCCAGAATAGAGCGATTCTTGCCACCTTGCACTCTGATCTTGATATATTAACTGGAGCCCAAACCATTTCATCCTTCAAAACTACAGCCCAGCGTTTCTGAATCAAACAGGAATTGAAACAAGAGAGGGGGGAAATGGTTTATCTCTTTGACATCATTTTCCAATTGTTAGTTAATCATTTTGGGTTGTTAATGGCAAGACAGAAAAACATAAAAGAGATAGAAGGGGTTGATTGGGGGCTTTATACTGTATGTCTTCAGCCATTTAACTTCTGGCTTACTTCCCTTTTTTAAAAACATTGTTTACCCTCCCCCTCCCTGCTCTCTTGCAAAATACTTTTAAAAGAACATTAACAGGAGGAGGATCAAGGATCTTGTTTTCTTTTCATTCTTTTTGATTTATGTTCCTTTGTCTTGAAAGCTCCTGTAATCTCCCACATCTTCAGAACCAGTTCCCTGCTGACAGGGCGAAGGTAGCAAAAACTCCCTGGGCTTTGAGATAAACCACCCCAAGCTGGATCATTAGCTACACAAACTTCTCTTAAATGTTTGGAACTCTAGAACTTCTTCCTTGAAAATGAGGGAAAGCAAACAACCCAGGTTGTGTCTTTAGAAGCATGTAACCAGAGCTTTTTATTAACTCTGGTGGGAGGAAGACCTTGGACTGAATTGGCCTGGTAACTCCTTTGTTGCAGCAGACCTTTACTGAGCTGCTACTATGGCTAGGCTGTATGGCAGGCAAAGATAAATATGATGGGGTCATGTCTGTAGGACCTTGCTTGTAAAATAATTGGCGGCAAATACAATTAGCCTTCTAAGACCCCACAACACACTAAGTCAAGTAACCCTGTAAACACTCTTCCAGCAGCCTGTACCTTCCCGGCACTGCACATTAACAAATAACCTTTATACATTTACTTCTGTATTGATTAGTGTCTTGCTCTCTCACTAGTTTATAAGCTTCATGAGCTCCAGGACGAGAGGGGCTGGGTCTGTTTTGATTATTGTTATACTCAAACTCAAGCTGGCACATTCTAAACATTCATTAAATATCAGATGAATGAATGAATGAATGAATGAATGAGTACATGACAGTTTTATTTATCTCGAGAAGGGAGTGGTTCATTCAAGGAAGGCTTTTCTGATGCAGTGAAGGAAGAACTGATAAGGTAACAACCTGATGGAAGACTGATGGAACTGGCCCCTGAGCATCCTGAGGGCCACAGAGCTCAGGCCTCCCACAGTCTGAAGGCCCTTGTGTTAAGTAGGATCTAGGGCTCTGCGATTTCTAAGGTTTTTGCTCTTCTCTGATCTATACCTTTATGCTAACTTACATGAAAGATGACTCCTTTCTTTCTGATCTTTGCACCTCTAAGCTCTGTTTGCGCTGCCGTGTTGGATAGAACCTCTTTGTAGACCTACTAGGCATTTCATGCATACTCTTGAGGCATATATCTTCCAAGGATTATAAAATGGACTCCGAAGATTTTTAAAATGTATGTCTGAATTGAGTGGTAATCTATACATAACTCAAATCCCAGGGCTTAGTTCAGTCTTACTACTTGGGGCTGGTCCCATGCCCGAGACATGAACCTCAGCCACACCCACCCACCACTGGCATCCTCCAGGCCCTTTACAGGCCTAAGGTGAACAGATGATAGTCTCAAATGTCAGGGACCCTCGAAACAGACAAGCTCCTTAGAGATCATTTGGTTCACCCTCCTTTTGGAAAAGGAGGCCCAGAGATAACAAATTACCTGCCCAAAGTCACATTGGTAATCACTGACAAGGTTGTTGGGGGGCGGGGGGTAGTGGGAAATGATTGAGTTGGTTATTGCAGCTCAGGGCTCCACTCTAGGGGTGAAACTTGCTGAGAACATTATAACTACACTAGAGGCCGGATGCACGAAATTCATGCAAGAGTAGGCCTTCCTTCCCCCAGCTGCTGGCACTGGCTTCCCTCTGGCACCCAGGACCGGGCTTTCCTCACAGCCCTGGCTTTGTCCGGAAGGACATCCGGTCTAATTAGCATATTACACTTCTATTATTATAGATGATAATGATGCCCTATCTTCTCTGATTTGCTCTGTGTGAGAATGAACTCTACTGAGGCAGGTCTGACAATGCTGAAGCACCCTTTTCCAGCATCACTCTAATCTCTGCCTCTATGGTTACACTGCCTCCTCTTCTGTGTCTAATTTCCCTCTGCCTCCCTCTTATAAAGACACTTGTGATGTCATTTAGGGCATGTCTGTCAGCTCAAGCTGCTATAACAAAATACCATAATCTAAGGGCCTAAAAGACACACACTTCTCTCAGTTCTGGAGGCTGGAAGCCCAAGATCAGGGTGCAGCATGTCAGGTGCTTGGTGAGAGCACTGTTTCTGTCTTGCAGATGGCTGCCTTCTTGCTATATCCTCATTTGAGAGAGAATGAGCTCTGATCTGTTCCTCTTCTTATAAGAACAGTAATCCCATTAAGGGGCCCAGTCCTCATGACCTCACCTAAACTAAATAACCTCTTAAAGACCCCATCTTCTAATACCATCACATATGAATTTGGGGGGCACAAACATTCAGTCTTTAGCAGGACCAACTAGATAGTCCAGGATAATCCCCTCATATCTAGATATTTAAGTTAATTGTACCTTCAAAAACTTTACTATATAAGGTACCATTCAAGGGTCCCAGGGATTAGGACATGGATGTATCTCTGGGAGTCATTATCAGGTCACTACAATGTCTTTAGCCCTAGTCCAGTGGTTCTGCAATGTGGTGTCTGGACCAGCAATATCTCCGCATCATCTGGGAGTTCATGAAAAATGCCAATTCTTGGAAGCCCCATATATGCTGGTACTCAACCATAATTTCTAGGAGTCAGATCCAGCAATCTGTGTTTGCATAAGCCCTCCAGGGGATTCTGGTGCTCATTGCAGTTTGATGATCATTGTTCTAATCTAGTGCTCTTTTCTCAGCACTGTGGCGCCCGGTCTAAAGTATCCTCTTATACTTACTTCTGTTCAGGGCTCATAAGAGATTCCTAGATATCTTCACAACTTGGTCTCCACTTTCATACCATCTCTGATGGATGGGTGAATGCCTGGATGTTTTGAGAAGAGAAATAGTACCATGATTGATTAGCAAGGTCTGTCACGGCAGGAGAGGGACAGTGCTGCCATCAGCATCAGCCCTGCCTTAGCCTATAGATCTCTGGGGTCATTTGGATCACACACGCGCGCACACACACACACACACACTCCACATTTTCTTTTTGACGATGTTAGGAAGGAGGACACTTAAACTGTCCTTGGTTTGTATTCTTTTATATTGTGTTTGCAATCTTTGTAGTTTTAGGAGAGATCTTACTTTGTATTAACCACCAATATCTACATGATTAAAAACAAAGCAAAACAACCCAAAGAACTATTTGTTTGTTTGTTTTTAAGCCAAAACTGCAAATGGCTGTGTTGATGGAAAGCTCTGTATTTTTCTTTGGCAGCTAGACCTGGAGGGCCCAGCTAGAATTTATTCCCTTCCCAGGACACTCCCCTAGGGCCCTACTCCACGCCCACAGAGTACTCTGTGGTTACTTTTCATAAGCTGCCATAATTTTCAAAGCCCAAAGGGCTCATAATCAGATTTGGGAAAGCTGCTCCATTTGTAAGCGTCTGAGGCTGGCTTTCATGATGTTGTTCCCTGAAGGGAGCGATGAGTGACGGCAAAGACATCCTTTTTTCCCCTCTTGGGGATAATCCTTTGTTTAGCAGGTCTTTATTGTTGCAGAGGAAGTTTACTTAGCTTCTGATCCCACTGGACTGATTCAGCAAGTACACCAACACTCCCACCCGACCCAACCCAACCCCTCTGCATGGATAGAGCCGACTTCTGAGAAGGGGTGCCAGGTGAGGGCAAGCACGGTGGAGCACATTCGCGTTTCAGACAGATATTTTTCTCTTCAGGCTTATGGGTTTTTGTCCTTCCACCTGCAGCCTCAGTATCGCTCAAATGGGAACTGTTTTCAACTAGGGTTATAGCCACCTTTGCATTCTTACCACCACCTCTCTGCCTCAAGAAAAGTCAAGACACCTAACACATAGATTCTAAATCACACCCGGTTTCTTAATATTGATCTAAAGCAGTGGTTCTCAACCTTGGCTGCACATTAGAACCACCTGGGAAACTTTTTAAAATCCTGATTTCTGGGCCCATCCTCCAGAAATTCTGTTTCTTTGTTATGGGGTGAGGCCACAACATTAGTAACAAAGAAACAGAATTTCCGGAGGATGAGGCCCAGAAATCAGGATTTTAGAAAAGATTCCCAGGTGATTCTAATGCGCAGCCAAGGTTGAGAACCACTGATCTAAAGGCTTTGGGAGGAGTGGGTGCAGAGAGGAGGGAGTCAATGGGAACAAACAAACAAACAAACAAACCCAAAGGGGACATCTGTAATACTTTCAACAATAAAGATAAAGATAGTCTTCAACGAGGCTCCTCTTCTGGATTTCTTTACTTTTCAGCGTGTCCTTCCTTAGGCTTCTTCAAGGACATTTCTTTCACTTTGATCAGGTTAAGACTCATTGAATCCTATTAACTGCTGGTTTAGCTCTCGTTCTTAACCACATCTCTCTGAATCTCCAATGTCAGTCCTTTGCTTTTGGTCAAGTCGCATACTTTCACAAAAGAAGACAATCCTCTGACTCAGCATTAATACGTTATAAGGAAATAATCATTTAATTGTAGCTTACATTTATTGAGCACTTACACCATGCCTCACAGTCTTCTAAGAGTTTTCCATGTAGTAACTCCTTTAATATAGGCAACAACCCTACACTGTTTCTGTCTGTAGCATTATAAACTGCAATTTAAATATGGGGATGCTAAGACTCAGAAGTTAAGCAACTTGCCCAGGGTCACATGAAGTGCTTCAAGTTTTCAATTACGCTTAGCAGGTTGCCCAGTTAATCATAGTCTTTTGTTTGGCAAAAAGGATCATACTTCTAGGAGACTATTTAGGGATAGTAGATCAATGGTTCGACCTAAAAGAAAGCTTTCTGATTGTGATGTTTATTGCTAGCCAGGCCCTGTGGGTTTTGAATCCGTGGGCCTTGTCAAATACTAAGCTCCAAACAGCTGAGCTAACTGGCCAGGGAAAGGTCACATATTTGCAAAAAGGAAAACAAACCATCTTCACTCCCAACTAGTATAGGTTTCATCAGCCAAATCCTATTGCTCATTTCGTGGCTCAAAAACTCAAATAACATTTTTTCTGATTAGCATAGTCGTCCTCCCTACCCCACCTCAATCATTCTGGGCAGAGACCCTTTTTAACTGTGCAGTTTTGCTCTGTTGACTTCTAAGGTGCTACCCATGGTGGTTTCTTTGCATCTGTCCTTGGTGCATGCTTCTCCAATAGAAACAAATGTCTTAATAATCAATGGATATTTATTTATTTATTTATTTATTCATTTATTTATTGCAAATATAAAATAGTACAAGTAGCACTCTGTAACTTAAAAAAAATCTTTATTTTTGAAAGTATTACAAATGTCCCCCCTTTCCCCCATTGACCTATGCTAGCCCACCCCTGCCCCCACCTAGGCCTTCACCACCCTATTGTCTGTGTCCATGGGTTTTACATATATACATATAGGTTCTTTGATTGATCTCTTTCCACCCACCCACTCTTCCCTGCCTTTCCCTCTGAGGTTGGAAAGTCTGTTCCAGCTTATATGTCTCTAGATCTATTTTGTTCATTAGATTCCACATAAGAGTGAGATCATGTGATACTTATCTTTCTCTGACTGACTTATTTTGCTTAGCATAATACTCTCCATGGATTTTTGAAAGATTTTATCTAGGATTTTGGAATCTTAGAGACTCCACCTACAATAAAATATAGAACTGATTTTCATCTCAGATGCATTTCTAGACTTGAAGATTGTTTAATTTTAATGTTGAGGGGAAACATTCAGCATATTCAAGTCATTCCAGTAACTTTCCACAACTTGTGACTGAGGATTATTATTGGATATTAAATTGTGTTCAGTTCTTTCTTTTCAGCCTTGAAATCCAAGTGTCTCACGGAGAGGGGTATGACTCACCTCCCCTCGGGGAAGTTATTTTGGCTGTCCTGGTCCCTCACCTCACAGATGTCTGTGAGATCATAGGCCGGGCTGAGCCCTGGGGGTGCACTCCCCAAGTGTCCTAATTCTAGATGAGCAAATCCTGCTGAATCCTTCATTATGTCATCATTTGACATATTTGTGATTACAGAAGGAAACCAGAGAGAACTAATAATAATTTCCTGTACAGGGGATAGTGCTGGATTTGGTATATAGTCAACAGGTGTGGGAACATCTGTAGCTATCCAGCAGTGCTTTCCTGAACAGAACTTCATAAACATAATTAATTCCACTTCCAGTGGATTTGACTGTATTGACAGAATAGAATTGGATCTGAAGAATAAACCTCCAAATGCAACTAATAGTTAATTCTGTAATAAAAAATTCTTATCTCTTGGGAAGCACTTAGAGAATGAACAATTTACAAAATGTCATTTTTTGGTTGAAGTATTATTAAAAAATTAGATAAAATTTTGAAAATTCTTGCTTAAGTTTAAGGAGACAAAATTTATTCTTTTTTATTCTCTAGATGATCAAAACAATGGAGAAGAACACAGTATTTGTCCTCAACAGACTGTCCATGAAAGGTAGGACATAAATCACAATCAGTACCACCAGGGACTTAAACTTGAACGTAGGAATGACCCGACAAGTCAATGAATTGTGTTTTGCTTTAACTTTTCCCTTTTCTTTCTAGAAAGAGCTAATTGCTAAGTTGTTTTATGTAAAACGTGCCTCTGTAAGGAACAGAAATAAAAATCATGTTCCGCCCAGCAGTCAGTTTCTTTCAGTCCCTGTTTCCAGAGGAGCCACCTCGTTCAATCCCTTTATTTCAAAGGTTTATGTCGCCATTTCTTGGCCGAGTAAGCAATTATAGATGTTAGATTTGAATTATATATGGAGAGTCATACAAGGATGTGCATTTTGGTTTCAGCTGAGCACCTGCCAGTCATAACGCTGCTGTGTGGCTTATTCTAGCAGTTGCTTTCTTTCCTCTCAACCAATATACCAATGCTTGCTTTTCAATTACAACTTGATTTGTCTCCAGAAAGTTACCAAAATAAACTCACGATCAGTGAGCTCATAGAGAAATATTGCCCAGGTGCTCCAGCAAGCAGGGGTCATGACCTTTAGCCTTCTCTCCTACTTACCCTCTCTTCATTCTCAAGAAAGACTTCTCTAAATGAAGTGATTGCCTTTAAGTGTCCTTAGGAATTTGAACAGATTGAAACTGCCTGAAGCCATGGGGTTTACTGAATGGCTTTTAAAAATAGACATTCAAAGAGCAGGGGAGGGAGCAGAGAAAGGAGACCGCCTTCAAAATAACTTCACAGTTTCTTGGTTAACTTTAGAATATATACACTGAGTGGCCAGATTATTATGACCGGCCAGATTATTATGACCACCCCATCAGTACAATGAAGTGAATCAGTTATGCAAATAATAATAATAAAACCTTGAGAGTATTTGCTTAGGAAGTTTTCAATATTCAGTATTTTTGGAAGTTTCAATGAAGTACCAATGGGGTGGTCATAATAATCTGGCCAGTCATAATAATCTGGCCACTCAGTGTATATTAGGGATACTAATGCTCAGGGGTTGGCTGGGCAGTCTACTGCAGATGCTGCTAGTGTGTGTGTGTGTGTGTGTGTGTGTGTGTGTGTGTGTGTGGTTACAACCCTGTTAATTAAAAACATTTTATATAGATGAAGGCATGCACCTCTATATATGCATGGTGTGTATTTATCAGTTATATTTATGTCCTACTATACCAAAAGATGATGTATATTAAATGCATGTAGAAATAGAAAATTTTAAAGGATAAAATAAATAGAAATTTCAGTATTTTCTTACTGGATGCCACTGGGCACTCCTGGAGGGGTATGCTCACCCTACTTTGCAATCCATTGTTTTGGAGGACACAGTGAAATATACCACCCTTGAATACCCTGCAGTCTAGACAGGACCCTGTGTGTGGAGGGGAAGGGACATTGGACTGGTTGAAGGTACACAGGGCTTTGCTGTCTTGCTAAGGAGCTTGGGGCTGCCACTTCACTTCCTTGTATTCATTTTTGTCAACTGAACACAAAAGTGACTGAAATCACTTATTTCATTTTGAAGTTCTGGTCCTTGGGAAAAATGACTGTGATCTGGGGAAGCTGGAGAAGGTATTGCAGGGGAGCTGTTGGAAATGGGTGGGATTAGGGAATCAGATAGAAGGAATGAGGTGATGTCCCACTGGAGTAGAGGCAGCTCCAGCAGAGGGCTGACTCAGGGACAAGAGTGGCAAGAATGGGAAATCATGAAGCAGAAAAGTTGGGGGCTGGTGGGAAATGTCTTTGGACCACATTTGGAGCCTTCAAAGGGAAGCAGAAAAGTTCAGTTTGATACTATAGCTTAAAATAAGACCCTTGAGTAATAAGATAATTGTACCTTTTAATTTTTATTTATTTATCTATTTAAAAAATATATTTTTATTGATTTCAGAGAGGAAGGGAGAGACAGAAACATCAACGATGAGAGAGAATCATTGATTGGCTGCCTCCTACAGGTCCCCTACTGGGGATCGAGCCCACAACCTGGGCATGTGCCCTTGACTGGAATCACACCTGGGACCCTTAAGTCCACAGGCTGATGCTCTATCCACTGAGCCAAACTGGTGGCTAGGGTAATTGTACCTTTTTAAAAGGAACATTCATGGTAGGGGTATATAGGAGGAATTGAAAGGGGCAAAGAATTATTCTTGTGGCCTGGAAGGCTGGTACATTTGTTCATTTATTCATTTAATTAATCAAGCTTTCAGTCACTGAACATAGGATTAATATTATGACCGGACAGATTATTATGACCACCCCATCGGTACTTCATTGACACTTCCAAAAATACTGAATATTGAAAACTTCCTAAGCAAATACTCTCAAGGTTTTATTATTATTATTTGCATAACTAATTCACTTCATTGTACTGATGGGGTTTAGGCTCAGTGAATGGGCCCGTGAATCAAATTGATATAAGACAGATTAAGAGGAGAAAGGTTTATTATGTATGCACCTGGGAGCCTCAAGGAAAAGGGAGTGAAGATCCAAAGAGGCAGTTAGACCTGTGGGCTTATATATCATTTTAATAAAGGGCAATAAATTTGTGGGGAATTGACAAGACAAAGGAAAAGGGGGGATAAAGTGTGGGAAGGTAAATATATGAGGGAAATTAATGAATGATTAAGCTTATTTTAGTAAGGTGTGTTTAGTAGGCCCATTATCTCCAACTCCAGTGATAAAGATTGTTCTTCCCTTTCTGGTAGGAGAGAGAGGGACACCTTCACAAAGGGAAACTTTATCCTGTCTTTAGGTAGATAGGTGGAGGGAAGGGAGCTTCTTATGTATCTGTGGCTTCTCAATTGCTTTCAGATCAAGATAATCCTTATGCTAAAGTGGCATATTTTGGGTGTGGCATATACTAATCCCTTCATGTTATTCTTTTAAAAATATATTTTTATTGATTTCAGAGAGGAAGGGAGAGGGAGAGGGAGAGGGAAAGGGAGAGACAAATAGAAACATCAATGAGGAGAATCATTGATCAGCTGCCTCCTGCACACCCCCCACTGGGGATCAAGCCGGCAACCAGGGCATGTGCCCTGACCCCGGGATTCAGACTGTGACCTCCTGGTTCATAGGTTGATGCTCAACCACTGAGCTACACAGGTCAGGCTTAATTATTCTTTTTAATGCTCAAAATCATCTTTGGCAAGGAGTAGCCACTTGAAGTTAGTTGTTGTTGCCTCTGAAACAACTGAGTAGTCTCAGTAGCTTCCTGGATCTCTGATGTGAGTGACAGAGGTTCCAGGCTCCTCTTGTACATTTCTTGTGTCAGACCCACAATAAGTCATTTCTCCAATGAGCACTGGTTCCTTCTAGTAGGAAATGGTATTTGGAAACCAACATTTGTGCACAACAGGAACTTGCACTAGAGCTTGATTCTGTCATTTAGACAACTTGGTCAGATCAGGGCACGCAAATCAAACAAACAAGCAAAAAACTTCCAAAAACTTCAAAGTTGTATATATATATCCTGTATACACAATCTTATAAACCCAGCAGTGATTTGGCACATTGAACTTCCTCTATGGACTGCCTAGTACAGCTAATGAAATATTAGTGTAAAGGTTGATGTGTGGTACACATAAAGATATCTTATTTATTTATGACTACCCTGTACATGCTGGTCCCAATAGGAATGTTGTGAACCTCTTCTCATGGTAGCAGTGATGAACAACTTCCTACAAGAAAAATCTGTATTAAAACTTATGAACCCTGCCATGGACTAAATGATTTTGTCCCCCCTCCCATCCCCAAATTTATCAGTTGGTACAAGGAGGATGGTACAAGGAGGCGAGGCCTTTGGGACGTGATTACGTCATGAGAGAGGGGGAGCCCTAATGAATGGGATTTGTGCCCTTATAAAAGAGACCCCAGAGAGCTAGCTTACCCCTTCCACCATGTGAGGACACAGTGAGAAGTTGGCAGTCTGCAACCTGAAAGGGGGCCTTTGCCAAAACCCAACGATGCTGGCATCCTGATCTTGGACTTCCAACCTCTAGAACTGTGAGAAATAAATTTCTGTTGTTTACAAGTCTGTGGTATTTTGTGATAGCAACCTGAACTAACTAAAACAAGCCCTAAACTGCCTCGTGTTATTGGAGATTATAATACACAAAACATTTGGCCTGTAAGAGAGAAGGAATTATGGGTTAAATATTTTTTCCATTTATCAAAATATTTCTTAATGATATTATAATGTTTCTTTTTTTAAATTAAAAAATTGCAGAATTATAAAAACTATAAAAGAACAAAAAAAATCCCAAGTGTTAGAAGAATGAGGACTGTTGATCCCATTGAGAACAGTGTTATCTCATACAAACAGGCAAATACCACCGGGGAATTTTTAGAGGGATTTGACCCTGCGCAGTGTGGGAGTTGGCTACGTGGTCTTTGTGTCTGTTGGAGAAGCCAGACGGGAAAGTGGATGAAAACAGGGGAGAACAAAGACAAGCAGGAACCACCAATAGGTGCTAGAAACCATGAGGATGGAGTGGATCTCCTATCAGTCTCTCATCACTTCCATCTTCAATGATGTGGGTGATCTTGAGTAGAGCATGCATCTGGCCCAGCAGCTGGAGAAGGTGAGGGAGAATCTGGAAACAGTGGAGCAGGTTAGGCCTGACTGCTGCCCTGTGTCAATGAATAAAGCCTGCTGTAGAGCCTAATTCCCCGACCCTGACATACCAGGGCTGCTGCTTCGCCTCCACCTTCCAAACCTCAAAGTGTCTTTGCAGCCCACCTTGTTGATTGTTTAGTCTTTATCTTCATCACATGGGAGCGATGCCACATTTCTTTCTTGTTATTCTTTCAGTTGGGCATTACAGCTGTATCATTGTCTCCAGCAAGTATTAAATATTATTCCTTGACTCCCTTATTATAGCAAAGTCACCATTTTGCTATGAGTGGGGGAGACCTGAAGTAGTAAATTATAGTTTTAGCGAAAACACATTTCTCCACTGGGGTGAGGCTATGTGATCACAACACTCATTAGAATGAATAAAAACCCAAACAGAGAATGCCTGCGCCAAAGGACCAGAAAATGGACCTGCCTGTGAGCTCACTGGAGATGGTGAAGTCAGCAGGAACAGTTTACTGCTGATGCTGACTGGCATACAAGAAACATGCCATCTCATAAAGATGATGCGAACTTTCAAACATTCTATCAGGTTTTGTAGTTGAGCATAGCAACAATTAAGGTAATCTAATTAGGAATTTACAATACTCCTTAATTCACATCTTAGTGGTGGCCGATGCAGAAGAAATCTGACTGCTCTGTAAGGAGGTTCCAAATCCATGGGAAGGCGACCTCTATTCATAGGTTCCCTTCTGATTCTTAATCTCCTCTCTGTGAGCAATTTCCGCTCTACTGAAAGCTGACTTCTGTTCTGCCCTAACTAGTTCTCTGATCGGACTCAGAGGCTCAGAGCCCCACCTGCGTGTCATCTTGAAATGACAGGATTGGACGTGGATGATTCTTAATGCTTCTAATGGCTTTAACGATATGTGTGACTATGACAGATGAAATGACCACTTTCCCATAACCATCAGGTTTCCCTCTTCATGCTGCTGGAAGACAAATTTATGGCCCCATGTGACATATAATTAGCACTAAGCTTATTTCTGGCTCCGTCTAATACATACCTTTGTTTTCTCTTTATTATTTCTCTTATCCAATTCTGTTTCAAGCTCTTTCATTGTACTATATATTATCTTTGCAAACTATCTTAATTATACTTTGGAAAACAGCAGGGTATAAATACACAAACATTAATTTCTATTTCATGACACAGAATAAGATATACAGGGTTACAATGAAGAAAATCACTTTCCAACTGTTGAATGTAGAAAATGGATTCCCATGATTTGAGGACTTCAGTTGAGTTGCAAGCTGTGTTGTGGGGAAGACATTTCAGTGTGAGCACAGGCACAGAAACGGCAAAGAGAATGGCAGGAGGGTCTGCTTTATCTGCCCGCTGCTCTTTATATAGGTCCTTGGCTCTAACCTGATTTCTCTATTTTCTACAAACATGCCAAACTCATTTCCAACTTCAGATTTTTGCTGCTTGCTCTTCTATTTCTATCAGCCCCCTTCTTCCTCCCTAAAACACAAGACCTTCCATCTCTTACAGTGCATATATTATCAGTACTTCAGGGCTCATTTCCAGCCTTACCCTTCCACCACTGACCACCTCTTCCCTCCCAGGTACATGCTGGGTAAGTCTGCATTGTGGAATTGAGTATTTCAGCTTGTATAATCCTATGATTTTTTTTAAAAGCACAATATTTAGTATTTTAAGGGTTGTAAAGACTACGTTTGATGTGGCTTTACTCCTGGATGTGCTATACTTTCTATCACAAAGAGTTGGAGTTCAAAAAATACTCTTTACTTGATCAGCAGTCATAATGAAAACAATGTAAACAAAGGCAAAAGCTCCAAGAGTCTAAAAATATTTTGAAGGGTGGGGGGAGGTGGAGCAGGCAATGATTTAGTGGTCATTGAGAACCCCAATGTTTTCACTGAAAATATGAACTTAGCCACGCAAAAGTGGCTAATAGGTTTGTTTTTGCATCTCACCTAGGTTTCTGTGACTGGCAGGTACAGCATGAATGTGAGTGTTCTGCAAACCATGGCTAATTCTGGAAATGCATGTTGTGGCTTGAGGTTAAGTGTCATACCTGAGCTCACACATCCTTTATGACTTCTCCCAGCCCTGGCATGTGAGACTCCAGGCAGCATGGCAATTGCCTGTTTACCTGCTGAGTTGCTGTGTTCTGTGAGCAGAGCCCGGGCCCATCACATCCACCACCTAGACAAGACCCAGAGTCAGATGCAGCACGTTTCCCCGGAAGTGAATTCTGAATCATGAATCAAACCTTCCAGGGCAAAGTCAGCCTGACCCACCAAAAAGAGTTTTCATTTACCCATTAACGGTTTTGATATTTTTGTTGCCAGGCAGATAGCTGTGGGAAGCAGTTTTTGAAACAGATGTCAGGATCCATGGCTTTTTGCCAACACCATCTGACGCCTGCACCCTTGTTTAACATAAGTTGCTATTCCTCCAACAATGTTAAGATTGAGATACATTATTCTCTTTATTTGGCTTGTTAAACCACAATTCCCCATTGAGACCCAAATTATTTAAACATAGTGAAATTCGAGGATTGGCAGCTGTCTGGTAAACAAAGATTTTGTAGCAATGCAAATCACAGAATTTAGAATAGAAGAAATTCATGCTTAAGATTAGACTATTACTACAGTTTTGCTTCCAAGATAAATACAGCTTGTGTGTGTGTGTGTGTGTGTGTGTGTGTGTGCGCGCACATGTGCACCAAGAGGTCCTAGATCAGATTTGCCCAGACCAGTGCTTTGTCAAAAAGAAAAAAAATATAGACTATTCATTACTAGAACAACGGTATTTTATTAATATTATCATACATTTACAATTCATACTCAAACTACTTCCCAAAGGTATTTGAAGCAACTCATATTAATAACCATATATCACAAGTTCTGATGTAGCCATTACTTTGTGCCGATAAATGTTCTTTACATATTTACTTTTATACGTAGTTCATTTTATGTATATCAAATTTTACGTATCATTTTATGTATAAATACAATATTTGTATTTATAAGTGTCTACATTCTATTTATATATATCAACTTATTTAGCTGTTCTCATTTTACAGATGAGGAAACCAAGGCACAGAGTGGTTAATTAACTACCCCAAAGTCACAGAGCTGGTGAGGGGTAGGGCCAGGATCTATACAAAGAAGTCCAACTTCAGAGCTCAGACCTATGCTTTCTATCACTAAACTGAATATTAGAGTAAAATTTGATGTTTCACTTACTCTCATCTTCAGAGCAACTGTTCAGCACAGATATACTAGTAATTTCCATGAGCAATCTTTCTCTGCCACTTCTTCCCTCTGCTGAGATAGGTTCCACCACATTTGCCTCCACAGCACTCCATCTTTAATTTCATCATACCACCTATCACCCTGTATAACAAGTGTTCATGCCCTATCAGACTTTGCCAATAGACTCTATATTCCTTGAGGGACCATATATGATTTATTATAGGATCCCATGCACAGATCCTGACCATGTACCAACTCTTGAAATACTGGTTGACTGAATGACTGAGTGAGTGAGTGAATGAATGAATGGTTGTGCTCTCGGTGGCTTGGAGTTTTGCCTGCTCTCTCCCACAGCACGTTCAAGAACAGCTTGACAGAGCGTGGCTGGCGATGCCTGCCCAGGTGCCAGGATTCAAGACTAAGCTTCCAGTGGATAACTTCATGTTTCAACATCATTGCAAGGGGGGAAATGTGTTATATATAACAGGAGAAGCCCTGGTTGCAAACAATATATCTGTGTGGTGACTGCAAGCTTTTTTTGACAAAAGGGATGAGATGTGTTCAGTAACTTGAAGGAATTTGTTATTTTTCAGCACGTTCCTGACATTTTGGCCATGAGGCATTTTTCTCAAATGAAATGCCAAGAATGTGCCTGAGAGTAACACATGCCTATTGCTTGAGAGCCCATCTGCGTGCTCCTGATGAGGTGTGTCCCCTCAGGTGTGCCCTCCGTGCCCCTCATGCTGCAGCCCAGAGAACACTCACCAGCCCTTCTCTTGTAACCTCAGCAGCACATTCCAGCCTTCAGGAGTTTAAGCCACATTCAGTGATTCCCCCAAATAAACACTGACTAAGCCAGGGGTCCTCAAACTTTTTAAACAGGGGGCCAGTTCACTGTCCCTCAGACCGTTGGAGGGCCGGACTATAGTTTAAAAAAAACAACTATGAACAAATTCCTATGCACACTGCACATATCTTATTTTGAAGTAAAAAAACAAAATGGGAACAAATACAATATTTGTATTTGCATGTGGCCCGCGGGCCGTAGTTTGAGGACCCCTGGACTAAGCTATCCCGGGAGTGGAGCCATAGAGTCCCCCCCAACACTTGTATCAGGCATTTTGGACTGATACACTCTCTTTCACCGAGATGTTTCCATTTTTGCCTTGGCTGCCAAAAATTTGATATTTACACTAAATATGCAATCACAGTAACTATATTTTCATTTTGTCAGTGCAAAAAGCTATGGCTTTAGGGTGTGTATTAGTTTGAGGCTGACATAAGGAACACCCATCAGAGGGGACAGAGCTGGAGTGAGGAGGACAGCGAGGTGGCTGTTGCAGCAGTCTAGCTGAGAGGGAATGGCATTGAACTCTGACAGTAGCAAGGGGAATGCCAGAAATGGATAACTTTAGGAGAGACAGAGGAGGCGTGAGAACATGGTGAAAGAGTGGGTGAGGGGAATGAAGGAGAGAGCAGACTGAACACCTGGCTTGGGCACCTGGTGTATGGGAGTGCTGTGTAGTAGGAAGTTAAGGAAAGGACACTACAACCCAAGGCTGTTCTCTGCCTCCAAGGCCCCTGCAGACCCTCGATACAAACAAATCCTGTCCTACCTGGGTACAGGATGCCATGGCCACTTGAGAATCCTTGTGGGCTTATGTAAGACAAACTACCACTGTTCCCAGCTGATCGGTGCTCTGAAATACATCTATGTCTCTTTCCAGAAAGGCTTATGTATTTCTTGAAATTTGCACTTTCTTTTGTTTTCATGTAAACATGGCATGTGGACCAAATTTGACTTCCTCCTGTTTTATTTATTATGTATTTATTTATTTATTTTTATCGAGATAAAATTCACACAACAAAATTAACCATTTCAAAGTGAACAATTCAGTGGCATTTAGTACATTCAAAATGTTCTGCAAATACCATCTTTATCTGTTTTCAAAATATTTTTATTACCCCCAAAAGGAAACCCCTTACTGTAAGCAGTTACTTTTCACTCCTCCACCCAATCACAGAGTGATTGGGGCTGGCGCCAGCAGCAGGTGTGAACGCTGGGCAGGACCACGGCGCACAGGAGCAAAGAATTTTCAGTAATCACCAGAGACTCTCCCCGATGACAGCGACCGACCGGCACCCTGCCTTGGTCTGGCGCCCCCCCCCCCCCCTCTCACCTGCTCCACCATCCCCCATGGCTGATGCCTGCCATGTTCCGCATGTGCCCCCTGGTGGTCAGTGCACGTCATAGTGACTAGTTGTTCGGTTGTTCTGCCATTCGGTCTATTGACATATTAGGGTTTCATATATATAGATTTTTCTGACTCCAGTGTAGACTTGAGATCTAGTTCTGCTCATAAG